>NC_135658.1:70114854-70416762 GCF_964188315.1 Podarcis muralis | reverse complement strand
ACCACTTAAGTCCAACAAGCCCCTGGAAGGGCACCCCAGCCAACCTAGCTCTCTGAAGCCCGGGGCAAGTGTGTCTGGCTGTCCTCCGCTCTGCATGGGGCTGCATGGAGCTATACCCTTTGCATTAAATCCTTCCATCTTGTGTTCCTCCCCTCTCCCTCCCTAATTCAAATTTCTGAAACTCTCTGCTTGAGGTCAGTGTGACTGAATTAGGCCAAATTCTTCTACCACACACTATAAATCAGTGGAGTCTTGTGGATGTGCCATGATCACTGTCAGTGGTAGGTGACAAGCAAATAATCCCAGATCAAGTGAGAAAAGCAAAATGTAGAACCTTTGCAGGGGCAAACAGGATACATTAGAGATACCAGAGAATTCCAGCTAATAAAATAATGTGAGTCAAGTAACCTAGTCACATCCCACACAGCAATCAGAATGTATTTGCACATGTTCAGTGAACATCATTGAGTATGACATGCTCAAGAGAATTAGTGAAAAGTAGTGAGGTCTGATGCATTTCCTTTTGATATGAGAAACAACTTTGAAAGGTGTAATTTTAGTTCTTCGTAAAGAAATCTTTCTCCTTCTTCAAAGATGATTGATTAGATCCTGAGCATGAGAATTAATCCACAGAGCTATCACCAATAATATTTTACCTTCATGCTACCAATCATAATTTAGTTATAGCAGACCTTGAATAAGTCTCCCTCCCTCCCTCCCTCCCTCCCTCCCTCCCTCTCTCTCTCTCTCTCTATATATATATATATCAGATCTAAATGTACCCAAACTGAAACTTCTGAAATTGTAAGATGTCCTCTATAATGTTATCCAGTTCATATGCACTCTTTCTGTAAATTTGTCAAAAATAATTTGCTATGTACAATACTCGATGGCATAAAACAAAAAACCACAAGTGGCACTTAGTCCTTTAGGTACCTTTAGGTACATTTTGTATGACTTAAGGGCTCTTGTTAGAAGAGCTACCTATTTAGAGCTACCTACTTAGAGCTATAATGGTCAGTTAAAAATATTAAAGAAAGGGGACACATATCTCTATTCTTCAAAGCAGCATAATTCAGACCTTGAATTATTACTTGAAGCTTGCATAAGGAGTTAAAAACATTTTGTTTATGGTTGGCTTTTTAGAAAGGATCCATGTCTGGCAGGTGGACTTCTGGGTGATATCCAAAAAACCGTTGCTGCTGTGTTCCCATGTACTTGCCTCTACTGTCTTATTTAATCTGCATGAACAGCGAGATATTCACTTTGTATACAGAAAAATATATATGGATGACTACACATTAACTAGCTGACTACAAATATAATCAGCTGCAATTCCCTTGATGTTACAGGCTAAGCAAAAAGCTGTGACACAATTAGACACACTGTGCCTGACTGTACCAGTTAACAGTAGTCTTTCACACATTAGTGCATAATTAGAGAAGTATAAGGTGACTGGGGAAATCTTGATATAGAACTAGGCCCCAGAACCTTAGCATCTCTACTCCCATAACTGATTTCTGCAAAAACTCTTGCAGATAGAGCTGTGTTCCCCAAAGGTACCACTTGGGCTACAATATGAACTGTGCCACCTGACTGAACATTCAGGCAGCTGACTCCAAAGACTTAAGTTCCCATCACAGACCAGATACTTCAGTTTGGATGTGGACATTTTCTGAAGTCGTGTGAGAGACTTGACTAAAACTGAATCTGAGAACTATGTGCAAGATTTTAATTGGAGTAGAAGGGATGGACACATATTATTAGAGTGGAAGTAGAGATGTTTCTGTTTCATGACCAGTTTGCATGCACTTAATGACAGGTCGTTTCTCTTCTATACCCTTCTGCAGATTTTTTTAAAAAGTGAAAAATTCACATTTCAACTTTTCCCTCTAATGCAGTGGACAGGTCCACTGCCCCTCAGACCTTGTGGGGGGCCAGACTATATTTTGAAGGGGGGGGGAGAATGAATTCCTATGCCCCACAAATAACCCAGAGATGCATTTTAAATAAAATGGCACATTCTACTCCTGTAAAAACACGCTGATTCCCAGACCGTCCGCGGGCCAGATTTAGAAGGCGATTGGGCCGGATCTGGCCCCCGGGCCTTAGTTTGCCTACCCATGCTCTAATGCATACTTGATACACATTATTCCTTTAAAATGCACATTTTGTATACTTTTCAATGCATACCTCAAATGCATTTCCCTCATAAAATACACATCCTTGTGTGCATTTTTTCCCTAATTGAAATGGTGTCACCAAATTCAAAGAAGTGCATTCCAACCTGAATGTACATCCAGGACTGGAAAATTAGGTCAGTTTGCATCAAAATGCAAACCAAATAATTTTCTCCCCCATCCCTTAGTAGATTTTGTGAACAAAATTATGGCTATACAGTATAACCTTTTTTCACAGAAATGATCTGGGGAACATCCCAAATGTTCAGATATGCAAATGTGTGATTAAACATTCAGCACATACAGTTGTATCAATGGTTAAATGGCTAACATTTAAATAGCTGAAGTTTAGACAATCTGGACTCTTTTATAATTCTAGGGATGAGTAGATTATAATTATAGGGGTGAGTAGATTCCTTCAGTTCCACTCATAATTACTCCGCAGTTCTCTTATGCCTTAGATTCTGCTCAAGTAGCCTGTTGGCAAGATACAAGAAATTTGGAATGTTAATAATGGATTGTGTGCAAGAAAAAGTATTTATTTCTTTAAGATTTATAGTTTTAAAAAAGAGGGATGTGTATCCCAAAAGAAAATTTAAAAAGTAGCCTTCTCACATGAATGTACTAGTTCCTGCTCAGGATGAAGCAAAGCCCCCAATAATTCAAACAGCAACCTCCAAAACAACTTCACAATATCTGCTTTTATGTATATATCTATTTTCTTCCCATAGGAGCGCATAAGTGTACCTGTTCTAGATGCAAACACAGAAGCAAATCCTTCAAGAAAATCCACTTTTGTTCCAAAGAGCACTTATTTGGGGATGGAGCAAGGCTTCTCCTTTGGCAAACAGAAGTGCACCTTCTGATCACAGATATATAATGGATTGTGTGGCAGGGAGGAAGTTGGGAGGAGAAGAAGAAGAAGAAGAAGAAGAAGAAGAAGAAGAAGAAGAAGAAGAAGAAGAAGAGGAGTTTGGATTTGATATCCCGCCTTTCACTCCCCTTCAGGAGTCTCAAAGCGGCTAACATTCTCCTTTCCCTTCGTCCCCCACAACAAACACTCTGTGAGGTGAGTGAGGCTGAGAGACTTCAAAGAAGTGTAACTAGCCCAAGGTCACCCAGCAGCTGCATGTGGAGGAGCGGAGACGCGAACCCGGTTCCCCAGATTACGAGACTACCGCTCTTAACCACTACACCACACTGGCTCAGAGCAAGGAATCAGCAAAAGCAATTGTGTCCTCATTTACCAAAGGAATCTTTTTGTTGAATCAAAAGCCTTCTGTGGATAGAAGTTGCCATCTGACCACAATGGCTGTGTTCTACCTCCATTCTCAGAGGGAGCATACCTCTGTATGTCAGTTGCTAGGAATCACAATTGGGGGAACAGCAATGTTGTGTTAAGGTCCTATTGGTGGGTTTCATGTAAGCATCTGGTTGGCCACTGTGAGAACAAGATGCTGTAGTAGGTGGATCATTGGCCTGATCCAGTTGGACTTTTCTTACATTCTTTTGTTTGCAAAACTTGAAGTACGAACTGGAATTGCACTGAAACCAAATTTGATGAAGGTATTTTAAGAAAATGCATAAATCTTTAAAATAATTTCAAATATTAAGTGCTTTAAATAAAAAGCCATACAGTGGTACCTTGGGTTACAGACACTTCAGGTTACAGACGCTTCAGGTTACAGACTCCGCTAACCCAGAAATAGCACCTCGGGTTAAGAACTTTGCTTCAGGATGAGAACAGAAATCGTGCAGCGGTGGTGTGGGGGCAGTGGGAGGCCCTATTAGCTAATGTGGTACCTCAGGTTAAGAACAGTTTCAGGTTAAGAACAGACCTCTGGAACGAATTAAGTTCTTAAAGCCAAAGTACCACTGTATCTGTAAAATGAAAATCACACACAAACACACATTGTTTTTACCATCTTGAGCCTTGAGGGAGAAGGGGACAATACATTAAAATAAATCAACTGGAACTTACTTACCCAGAGAGACAAGCTTCTCCCATTTTATCTTTTCTCTCAACCTGAACCACTATCTTTGGAGTGTTTGTCGTAGTGAATAGATTCCCAGGTCTTGCATTTGGCTTGCATGAATGCTTCCCTGCACTTGAGATCTATGCTTGACGGTGCTAACTGTAGGCCAAAAGAAGTGATCTAAGTATTTGTTCTCAACATGTTTGTTGGGACTGGACACACTTCCTGGTCACACCAGGAAGGCTGCAATTCTTAGGGCTGCATTCAAGGTTTCCATATGCTGTAGTTATCAATAATAGCTGTTTCAATATTTTAGAGAAATAGTGAGCTTTAATTGAAAGTCTAGCCTTTTAGCCTAGTAGTACAGGCGACAGACAGCTAATTCCTGATCTGCAAGAAGGCATGGTCTAATATAACGTTTCCTCTTTATCTCTGTTTCTCATCTTTCCAGTATTAAATTCAGTTATCCATATTTTCATAACACTTTGTGATCCCCTTTGGTTTAAAGTCTTCATGAAAATGTCTCCTAATGCATACATTTTTGTATGCATTTTTGCCTAATATGCACATATCCCCTAATATAATGCATTTTGTAAGCGATTTTCACTGATATATGTCATTAGATGCACTTTGTGCTAGAATATGACTTTAAAAACAAACACACAATGCTTGCTTAGAACAGTGTTTCCCAACCAGTGTTCCGCGGCACACTAGTGTGCCGCGAGACGTTGCCTGGTGTGCCGCGGGGAAAATTCGAAAGATTTTTTTTTTTTGTAAAAGTCAAATTAGGTCCTAATCTATCCCTCGAGCGCCTCTTGTCCGTTATTGTGACGCATGAAGCGTGTTCCCGCCCACTCCCCGCCCTCCCTTGCTTCTCTCTCTCTCTCTGTGGCGTTCTCCGCCGCTTCCTGCTGGGCATGCGCAGCTCGCCTCGCGCTTCCATTCCGGCCCCTCCTTCCCCCGACTACCCCGCCGCTCTGTTCCTTTCTCTTTCTCGCGTGTCAGAGAGCGGCGGCGCGAGCGCGGCGGTTCCCTCAGGGCTGACGGAGGGCTCGAGGAGGAGGCAGGACGTGGAGGCGGAGAAAGCGGCGGCGGCCACCCCCCACCTCCGGCTCGAGGCCCGCGTAGAAAGCTGAGGGGGAGAGATAGATAGAGGTGGGCGGCGGCGGCGGCGACCACGACCAACCGCCACAGTAGTTGTAGCGGTGGCGACGGCGAGCAGGGACTCCCGCTCTCTCTCCGTCGTGTCTCTCTCTCTCTCCCGGGCCCGTCCGTTGAGTCTCCCGCGCGCCTCGGCTACAAGATGAGCATCGAGATCCCGCCGGGTCTGACTGAGCTGCTGCAGGGCTACACGGTGGAGGTGCTGCGGCACCGGCCGCCGGACCTGCTGGCCTTCGCTGCCGAGTACTTCGCCAAGCCGCACTCTCCTTCCTGCCTCGCTTTGCTGCCTCCTCCCCCCCACCCCCAAAGCTTGGAGGTTCCCCGGCGCCGACCCGCAGGTTTGACCCCCTTCTCACACCTGTTCGCGCTCCTTGCACGGAATGGGGCGGATGGGGAGGAACGGGGCTCGCCGCTGCCTCCGCTCGCCCTCCCCCCCTCCGCCGGCGGTCCCGCGATTCTTGGCTTTTTGGCGGTTGGCACAGAAGGAAGGCAAGGGGGAGGGGAAAAAATTGAATCTTACACTTTCGTGCGTCCCTCCCGGCGTGACGCTGCGCGCTGACGTCACGGGGCTGTAATGGTGGTGTGCCTCGAGATTTTTTTCATGAAACAAGTGTGCCTTTGCCCAAAAAAGGTTGGGAAACACTGGCTTAGAAAGCTGCATTGCAAAATTCAGAGAAATGTAGATTCTGAAGGAAGGCTGTGTTTCAGTTTCTGTTTGGTTTTGAAAAGATCTAATCAGCTAAGATTGCCTTAACATCTGAACTGAATTGAATTTATCTCACATCCCTATCTGCAGGACACCCAGTTTCAGTCTCACCAAAGCCCATGCAGATGTTCCTAGGTTCCATTTGTGGCATTTCCAGATAGGGCCGGGACCGTGGCAGGCTGTGTGGTGGCGTAGGTGGGCCATCACTGCTCTCCTAGCTTCTGAACACAGCATTTCACTGGTGCTTACCAGCAGGAGATGGGGCAGGGCAAGGTGCAGGGAGCTCAGCGCTGTGTGGGACAGCACCCAACTCCCCACCTCTTGCCCCCCCCTCAGGTAAGCACCAATGACATGGTCTGTTTAGAACGTCCCAAGGACACTGTCATATGGGCTGCTAATGGGCTAGGAAAGACCCCAGCCTGAAACTTTGGAGATGCTATTGAGATGTAGTTCAAATGATCTTGAGCTAGATACCAACCGTCTAATACAATATAAGGCACCTTCATATGTTCTTAAATTTGAGTTGCAGACTTTACGGGTCAACTTCAGAAACAAAACTAGACAAGACATCACTCCAACCTCATTGGACTGATTGCTAATTATGAAAATTTGGGCACATGTTGTTGTTCAAGCATTTCATTTTCATTTGGCCCCAACAACAGCTTCAGAAAAGTGATGGAATTCATATGCAATAACAAATAGTACTTGCTGTTTGGTAGTTCAGCATCAGGCATGGATTTCCCTTGACAATAGGCTTACATCAATGCTAATTATAATATGAACCCAAATCCAACCTACCAGTTGAACCCACTGCCATACATGACAAGCCTCTATGGAGACCCGAGAGCTTAAGTAGAGGTGTCAGGTTTTTAAAATGATTGTTTTCTTTACAAAAAGGATAAACACATAATTCTTTGCACAAAGCATTAGAAAATACTGTGATATTTTATTATTAAAAATGCTGCTGAAAAGTTTATACATATGTGTCCAGCCATATATATCTTCTATCCTTACTTAAGGCAGAACCAAAAAAGAAAAGAAAAATGCAGAAACAATAATAAAAAGAAACCCTGCGTGCCTCTTAAGGTCAAGAAGAAAAGCCTGGGAAAGTTCTTTTTTCTTTCCTTTTATAGTTTTTTTTTCAAAGTATACTTTGTTGTTATTATTATAGAATCCTATGAAGAGCCTAAAAATTTCCATTTATAAATCATACATCTGTCCAGACGTATTAGATTATTAAAGTGACGTCATTGTCATCGTTTTTAAAAGCTAAAATCATTCACTTACAGAAACGGTTTTACCCAAATGTCACAAGCCTGACACAGTACTGTACATGTTGCTAGCAGAAGACAACTGGAAATACTAAACAAATACCATAATTCACATAACAAACATACCCAACTAAGATGCCATCACATCCCTTTCTCTTTAATCCCACAAGTCGTGAAGAACTGTTGTGTCTTAGTGGAGGCAATGCGTCAATTGTGAGAATGGCGTAGAATAGGCCCAGCTTTAATTAAGATTACAGTAAAGATCATGGAAGGCAATTGTTTTTTTCCTTCATCCCCATTTAATATTGGGTGACAAACCGAGCTCTAAGCTCATGTAAACCCTCGCCAAGAAGCAGAAAGCATATACAAGTTTTCAATTTCCAACAAGAGTTCAGTATGGGCCACATTAGTCAATTTGCTGGATTGCCAACCCACTTTTTGCAATTCTCAATGTCAGGACCTGCTTTCTTTGCCAGAAACAGTATGGAGCTGCGCCTATAACACAGCTAGATGAGAAAATGTCAAAGTAGCTGTAAGTTAGTATGTTGCAAGCTGTCTAGTCTAAAGGCAGAAGGCATCTTGTGTCAGATATGATTATCTGGGGATGATAATACAGCGTTGTGCCCTTTTTAAGACAGGGAAATAAAAAATACAATATACATCCTGGGAAAGATATGATCATGTGCAGAGCAACTCTGTTCAAATATCTTTGGTTACCAACTTTAACTTCAGTTTTCTAAAGACAAAATATAAACCATTCTTCACTTATTAATAACTCAATTCTACCTTTATAACAGTTGATATTTTTTAAAAACTTTATACAGAGGTGCCAAGTATCTTGTTGGAACAGCTGCCTTTCATACCAGACTCCCCTGTTAACGGGAATAGAGCGAGGAATTAAGAAAAAGGTTTGATGCTTTTGCACAGTAAAATGATCCAGCTTCTTCAAGGCAACTCACCTATTGTACATTTGATATGGTTTTCTTCTAGCTCTCCAGCCATCCATCCTTTCTGTGGTGCAACAAAAGACTGTGGGCTTGGTTACAAATTACTACTGGGCCAAAAGCTCTTTATAGACTGTTCCGTCCAGATCTTCCCTCATACTTTATTAAACGAACAGTTAAATAGAAACTATTTCTTCCCCATCTTCCACTTCATGTGTTCCCCTTGTTCAAAATAGCAGAGCAGTTGCTTCTCAGATCAACCTCTTCTGCAGACTTCTGGTGCAGGCAGAACTAATCTTCCTCAGAAAAAGACTGGCCAGAGAGGCAGGCCTTCTTAATACGCATCAGGGCACTCACAATTTGGAAAGCAACGATTCATGGCATAGCGGATACCCAAAAGAAATAAAAACAAAACAAAAAAAATATGGACTCACAGCTCAATTTTAACAAGCTTTTTTGTAATTCTTCAAATCTGTTTCTCTGTGTTGCAGTATATGAGGGCTAACACAAAAATAGGAAAGGAAAGGGGGGGGGAAGGATTTATATATTTATATATTTATATATTTTAGGAAAACAAACCCAACTGTTTCCTATCTATGAACGCCTTAACATGCATGTGTGTAACCTGTAAAAGAAAATCTGGCAGGCCACACAGTCGTCTGTATCCTCGGCATGACATCATGTTCTCCTAGAAATGAAACATTAGGGAGAAAAAAAAGAAACCCTCGTGTGTTGGTTTACCACTAGTAATTAAGAAGAAAATCCTCCTTTTGGTCTGGGAGGAAACAGAGGTGGTATGATTAATGTTTATACACATAGATCACAACTGAAAGCACAATCTTTCTAAAAGCTCTTTTCAAACTGAAAACACCAATAAAAGCTTCTTCTTTTTAAAACTCACAGCTATGTACATTTTTTTTTTTACAAAGTTTCTTAAATATAGTTCAGGCTGGCAAGTCATCTCTTTGCACAGAACTATACGTATTTACTGCATAGTCAGTCCTATTTTTTTTTTAATAATAAAATCTTATTTCCCCATTCTGGATTACAGCTTCTTATGATGGGTAAAAGCCCATGGTGATGTCTTTTGTATAACAAGGGCCATTCATGGTATGGCACATATAGAACATTTTTTTAAAATTTTATTTATTAAAAAACTGTACAGTCACTGGCTCTGTGTTTCCAGAAGTTTCTGCTTCTGTTTGTTACACTCAATACATATCCTTTCTAAGTGATTCTCTTCAGGCCTCAACTCTTAACTTTCAATCAGAGTGGTTGAGATATTAAAGCAGTATCCTAATAGCAATGTACACATTTCACATTTCACAGGGTTTGAGAAGGTGATCTTTTTTTTTTAATAGAATATCAGAGTTCCTATGAAAAGGATCTGTAAGAAAATTGTGTCTGCCTTTCTCTCTTTCTCTATATCTTTTTGTTTTGTTTAGACAAGTTGCTTGATGGAGAGTATGATTTATTTTCTTTGCTTTCCCCCCCTTTTTCCCTTATTTTTAATCTTCCGGGTGGCATGGGGTGGGGCGAATAACAGAGCTATACCCTAGTGGTGGAATGTCCATGGGGCAAATTAGTACTGTTTTGTCCTCCGCTGAAAGTGTTGAAAGTATGCAAAGGCTGCATTCCTGTTAATGTGTTTGGAATCATGGTTATGGTGTTGGGCGTCATGAGTGGAATGTCATCCGGAGATCTTCTAAGAGTGAGGGTATAATCAGGTGGACAGGTGAGTCTCAGGGTGTCGTGAGCCTGTAGTGACTCACACTCGTGGTCGTGCTCCAGCTGCTTCATCTGCAATGACATTATCTCTTCATTTTGTATGTGGGCGATATCGTTGGTGGTGTTCCGCTGTGGACTGGGGCGTCTGTGCGTCTCATGACGTCGCTTGTCTTTTTTATAGTACAACGCGGCAAATGCTAATATGTTGAGGAATAACAGAGATGCGCCTACGGCAATGGTAACACTCAGCTCTGTGGAATAATCTCTCTTGTTTTCTATCAGGACACTTGCATCATCTGGAGACGTTTTCTGTGTGTCTTTTGAATGCTTCGGATTGTTGCTCGGTGTCATCAGTGGGCGCTTGGTGGTGAACTTCCCGCCAGGAGAACGCCTGGTGACGTAAGGGAATGATGTCATATCAGGAGGCGGCACCTTTGTGGTTGTGGAGACATACTGGAATATTTCATTCAGGTTGTGTAAATGTGGAACAAGTTCTAGCCAGAAAGCAACTTTCGTTGCTCGGTAGTGATCCCGGACTCTGGGTTTCAAGCCAATGTGTAAATAAAGTTGGTCCTTTGGATTATATTTAGACCAGGCTACTTCTTCAAAACGATTGGGTTTCGTATGGATAAACTTTGTATCCTGGGGAACGGGTTGGTTCGGATCCCTGTAAATATGCAAACAAAACAACATTACAAAGCAGCCCCAAACCTGGAAAATAATTACATGCTCGGATATACTACTACAAGCTTTAACAATGTTTATTTCAGGATATTGATGCCAGGTTTTGGTTCTTCAGGTTCATATATATAATCAGAGCTAGTTTTCTGTATTATGTTTAGACCAGGCTGTTTCTTCAAAAGGGGTGATTTGGACAAACACTATAAACTGGCAAATTGGCTTATATGGGTGCTATTCTGATTTCACTTCTCACAAAAGGGATAGCGAAATTGTGATCTATAATTTGTTTTACTCCTAAGCCTTTGTACTGAATTCCCTTCCCAATGTACTTCTAACTAACCTTTTCAAATCAGATCCAACCCCATACTTCTGTTTCTCCCTTATCCTCCAAAAACACAACCACCTCCCACAAGTAATAGGTGTTACCATGGGAAAATGTGGAGAGGGTAAAACGGCAGAGATCACTCCCTTCAAATGCATTATCAGCTGAAAATTACATGCAGAACATCATTCCTTGCTAGGAATTATGAAACTTGACTAAGAATTTCAGAAGGAAAACTATGTGAGGCATGTGCAGCCAAGGGGAGACCCCATGAAGATTTTTCTTTCCACAATATAAGAAGCTGCCTTATTGTGAGCCAGACCACTGGTCCATGTGGCTCAAATTGCAAATACTGGCTACCGCTGGTTCTTCAGCAGGAGTCTTTCTCAACCCTACCTGGAGATACCAGGGATTAAACCTAGGGCCTGAGCTACATCCTTTCCTCCAAAGGAGACCTCTGCCATTTTCCACTCCCCACATACCTACATAGTAAGAGGAGAAGGTGGCATGGAGGGCAAGTGAGTGGCAGGAAATTATGGTTTTTGAGTGTTCAAGTTATATGCTTAAAAAGTCCCTACAGCTTTCCCCCCTCTGTTGTTAAATATTAAGTGTGGACACTAGAAAAGTCTGAATAATGTTCTGGATGAGTTGGAAGGGACTAATCCACAGCCATGAGCAAACAGCATTACAGAAATGTGGGTAATTGAAATCTAAGGGAAAGAAAATCTAAGGGAGCATTTATTTATTTATTTAGTGCATTTATATTGTACTTTTTTTCTCTAAGAAGCTCAAGGTGGTTTACATTTAATTCCCACAACATCCCTGTGAGGTAGGTTAGGCTGAGACGCTGTGACCCATTGAGCTTCGTGACAGAGTGGGGATTTGAACCCTAGTCTGCCACGTCTTAGCCCAGCACATAGCTGTCAACTTTCCCCTTTTCTTGCGAGGAATCCTATTCGGAATAAGGGAATTTCCTTTAAAAAGGGGGGAAAGTTGACAGCTATGGCCAGCACTCTAACCACTACACCACATGGGCTCTTGCCTAATCAGTGGCAAAGACAGCTGGGAGGATGCAGCAGGTTCCCAGTGTTTTGCTGCACATGCCCAGTGCATATCTAGGAACTGCAAACACAGGAAGGCATGCTGCAGTGAGCAATCTCTGTTTCACCCAAATAGCCATTGCTGTCAGCTTTGATCATCAGTAGCACCAGGGGGAAGGGAAAGCCCTGCCTGCTCACCCATGGGCAATCAATGCCCATTTCTTGCCAGTAGCCTTTTTATGCATACAGAAGGAAAGGTCCATGGGTGGAAATCTGTTTCCACACCAAGAGATCGTCTTGTTGCATCATAGTGATTATCATTACTCTGATTATTAGGCGTCCTTATTAGACACTGCAACAAAGGACTCACATTGCTTTCAAAACAGAAATGGCGGAGGGATAATATTTATGAGATACGGAGCCTTGCTTCATGCTTCAACAGCAGTTATGTATTCTTTCCCCGAAATAAGACAAATATGTGAATATCTTTGTTGCACTGCAATGGCTGAGCTCAGCATTCTGTCTTTTGTTACAAGCTACGTTTTTTCCTCAGGTTCTGTTTGACGAATTAGTGCTTTTTCAATATTGCTCCAGAGTGCAAAATGCATTACACCAAGGTTTCTCATTTTTATTTCCAAACATGTTACATTCATTTATTTTAGAAACGAGCATTACAGTATTGCTTTTCGCAGAATGCTACAACTTTTCAAAATATATTCAAAATATCCATAAGCACAATTAAATGCTCCAAAGGTTCCTTCATTGTTCAAACAGAGCTGCTGGTTATTACAGCAGGCAAAAGTATTATTTAAGCTTAATAATATCCTTCTGTTCCTTTGACAGAATTAGCCTTTCATTATTACTATTTTTAACGAAAGGGAAATTCTCTTGCCATTCAATGCAGCATTAAAACTTCTGAATAGCCCAATGTGGGGAGAACACTAGCTTATATAATTTATGAATTTTGCATATTGTGTGCTTAGTTCTAAGGAAATAATTTGATACTGTATTATTATTTTTAATATTATTAGCAAACCTTATGTTGCAATATCCATGTTTAAAACACTATTGTTGCCATTCTGCAGGACTTCAACATCTTCGGCAAAACCTATTAATTTTGTTTGTAAAGAATGCCACAGTATTAGTTCTTTTACAAATGGGAAGGGAAGGGAAGGGAAGGGAAGATCTGGTAAATCCTGAGAGTAAGCAGTGGAATAATATGATCCCAATTCAGCTAAGGTAGACTTCACTTCACTTCAAAGTAGACTTGCTAGATCAGGAGCTGCACAGAACCAGGTGTACACCTAAATAACTATGATTTTGACAATATGGTACTTGACCAGGAACTCATAATGTCAAAACATGAGATGCCAATATTCACTAGAGTCCAAAAATGATGCCGACAACACATTTTGCATCGTGAAAGGTATGCTGGTTGTTTAAACCATTAATCTATGTACTACAATACCAATCCCACCTCTCAAATGATAATACTGTCAAAACCTGTTTTAATTCATTTTGATGCTCATATTTGAATTTCTGCAGAAGCTAAGACCTAAGAAGCTGGAGTTTGTTGAATCTTATTCAACCTGAAATTTGAAATGAAATGGAGAGATAAAATGTGCTCCTAAGGTACAGGATGGGGCGAAGTGCCATCCTCAAGTACCATCCTCAATTGTCATCCTCAATTTTTACTTTTTCTGAGAAGTATATCCCCACGTGAGGGATGCTGTCTTAAGAAATGCATCAAATTAAATAGCTTGCAGTGTATTTCTGGTGGTTATAGTTCAGTATCATCCATGTGGGAAAATATTCAAGCAATCTTGGGAGAGTAATAGGAAAATGTAGCCTTCTGGTAAGGAGGGGGGGATATGTTTCTATAATATAGAAACGTTACAAAAGTTTGATATAACTTAGCTCGGAATGTGAGCTTTTGCAGCTAGTAATCCTTGGCTGCATTAGAAGTCAAATGCTATTTCCCCCCAAAATTCTTCTCTGGTTCAAAATGTCAGCAGGATTCAGTACATGTACAGCATTTCTTTGAAATTAACTGCCTTGCTCTCACTACAGCTTTTGTTGATTGCCATGGAACTGTGCATTAGTATGCAAAGGCTTCCTTTAATGTTTAATCCCTGTTCTTGCAGAATGCTGTGAAGTTTGTACTACATGACCTGCTGCATACTAGAAGCTGCCCTTTACTAAGTCAGACTAAGTTTGTTAAGCTAGCACAGTACTGTCTACACTAAACTTGAAGCAACTTTCCAGCACCACGGACAGAGGTCTTTTCCAACTCTAACTAGAGTACTCAGGGATTGTACCTGGGGCCATCTCCATACAAAGCAAGTGCAGTCATACCTTGGGTTACGAACACTGTGGGTTGCGCGTTTTCAGGTTGCAGACCGGGCCAAACCCAGAAGTACCAAAACGGGTTATTTCCAGGTTTCGGTGCTCGCACATGCGCAGCAGCACCGAATTGCATCACGCGTGTGTGCAGACACGGCGCTGTGGGTTGTGAACGTGCCTTCCACACGGATCACGTTCGCAACCCGAAGGTATGACTGTACTCTATCACTGGGCAACAGCCCCTCTCGGACCATCCAAACAAATAGGCTCGAATGTGGGGCATATCTTCTGTGTTTGAGCTGATTCTTGTATCATTTCCTATGCTTGTTTCCTCCGCATCCAGATCTAAAGTGAATGCCTTTGTACTTTTGGCTGTGTATGTTGGTGGGAGACTTCTCAAGCAGTTCTCCACTACAGACACAGGGGAAGCTGTCAAGTTATACTGAGTCAAATGACTGGAGCATCTAGCTCAGTATTATAGTCACTGACTGTTAATGGCTGCCCAGTTTCACACCTGGGATATTTTCCAGCTCTGAGACCTTTTGCATGCTATGCAGATGCTCTATCAATGAGGTATATGATGATAACCTGTGTGCATGCACTTGCCAATGGTACAAGTGGGAAGAAAACTCTTGGAAAGAAGAGTAGTGGTGCGCCCTCCTATGAGAAAGCTTGCAATTACCAATTTGCTTCCAAGCAGCGGCAAAATGAGTTAACCCATCATATACAAAGCCATCTGAGATTTAGTGATGAGGGTAGCACAGCAAAGTATATGCCGCAAACATTCATACAGTGCCTTCTCGGCTCACTTAATGACATTTTAAACAGTACTGTTTAGAGGGGATTGCACGCAAGCGTTTCAGTCTCATTTCTGTGAGCACACTGAAGAATAAAGCTGGCGGAACTGGAAATACCGCATCAGTAAATAGCTGCTTTTGATTCCTAATGTTCTCCCGCTTTCAACACTGCCACTGCCCTTTGTCACATTTCATATGCTAGCTCCAGTTACAGGCTGGAACACAAAATGCCTTTTGCTGTCATGTCTTTTGACACTTAGTGGTTTTGCAGCATTGCCCTCTCCTCAAAACCTAGTTCTTGTAGTGGGCCCATCAAATAGTGTGCAGTTTGTAAGCATAGGAGGTCTGAGGTCTGTGCCAATTAGAGGAATAGTGCAGAACCTCCAAATGATGCACTAAGAATTAATTGTACAGTAAGAAATTAAAAGACGCCTGCTTCTTGGGAGAAGGGCAATGACAGGCCTAGACAGCATCTTGAGAAGTAGAGACGTCACCTTGCCAACAAAGGTCCGTATAATTAAAGCCATGGTTTTCCCAGTAGTGATGTATGGAAGTGAGAGCTGGACCATAAAGAAGGCTGATCGCCGAAGAATTGATGCTTTTGAATTATGGTGCTGGAGAAGACTCTTGAGAGTCCCATGGACTGCAAGAAGATCAAACGCATCCATTCTTAAGGAAATCAGCCCTGAGTGCTCACTGGAAGGACAGATCATGAAGCTGAGGCTCCAGTACTTTGGCCACCTCATGAGAAGAGAAGACTCCCTGGAGAAGACACTGATGCTGGGAAAGATGGAGGGCACAAGGAGAAGGGGGCGACAGAGGACGAGATGGTTGGATAGTGTTTTCGAGGTTACCAGCATGAGTTTGACCAAACTGCGGGAGGTAGTGGAGGACAGAGGTGCCTGGCGTGCTCTGGTCCATGGGGTCACGAAGAGTCGGACACGACTAAACAACTAAACAACAACAACAACAAAGATTCTGGATGTTGCTTCCTTATTTAGGAATTGAAAACATGTCAGATCGTGTGTGTGTGTGTGTGTGTGTGTGTGTGTGTGTAGCATGAGGGGCTAGGTCTTCTTGATCTTAGGTTTTACTAGGAGGCTAGTCAACTACACCAGTTATTTCTTACAAATACAAGCAGTACAAATATATATTGGGTCCCCATGAAATACCTGCTTAAATATTCCAGGTTGCAAGCTCATTAAGTTTTCAAGACTCTGCTTGAGAGAAAGTGGCCATATTTCAGTCTCATAGCTGACAATGTCCACTATGTTAGAGACAGCAAACCAGAGAAAGCTAATTATACTATGGGGGGGGGGGGGCAACAGGGACTATGATGAGGAAGGGATCCTTTCAATACTAGGAGCACAACTTCCAGTACAGCTAAAGAGACACATGTACAGGAACAGACTTCGGCACACATATTCTGTATATGGAAATATGCACTCGATTCAACCGGTATGCTGTTCTTATCTGACACCCCTAAAATGGCTGTACTAGCAGTAGTGATGGTCAAAAGTTGATCGGTGCTATCACTCATTATCTGACCCTGAGAATTGCAAATGCAGGGCCCTCCAATTGGTGTGCAGTCAGATCAATGCTGGCTATGCCCGTGGACTGTCTTGCCAGAGTGGTGCATGCTCTGGTTATCTCTCGCTTGGACTACCGCAATGTGCTCTATGTGGGGCTACCTTTGAAGGTGACCCGGAAGCTACAACTAATCCAGAATGTGGCAGCTAGACTGGTGACTGGGAGTAGCCGCCAAGACCATATAACACCGGTCTTGAAAGACCTACACTGGCTCCCAGTACATTTCCGAGCACAATTCAAAGTGTTGGTGCTGACCTTTAAAGCCCTAAATGGCCTTGGTCCAGTATACCTGAAAGAGCATCTCCACCTCCATCATTCTGCCCGGACACTGAGGTCCAGCACTGAGAGCCTTCTGGCGGTTCCCTCGCTGCGAGAAGCCAAGTTACAGGGAACCAGGCAGAGGGCCTTCTTGGTAGTGGCGCCCACCCTGTGGAACGCCCTCCCACCAGATGTCAAAGAGAAAAATAACTACCAAACTTTTAGAAGATGTCTAAAGGCAGCCCTGTTTAGGGAAGCTTTTAATGTTTAATAGGTTATTGTATTTTACTGTTTTGTTGGAAGCCGCCCAGAGTGGCTGGGGAAACCCAGCCAGATGGGCAGGGTATAAATAATAAATTATTATTATTATTATTATTATTATTATTATTATTATTATTATTATTATTATTACTATGAACTTCCTCCTTCAGGGAGAGTGTGATCCCATCCTGGGCACACAACATACTGACTTCCGAGATCCAGGAAGCACTCACCCGCTAGGATTCAGACAGTTGATTAACCCCATTACTGCATTCAGACCCATTCCCAGTTCAGATGTTACAGAGAAATTGAGTTGGATATCATCAGCTGGCAGGACTTGCAGGTGTGTGTGGCTGAGGCTGTGGGGCTGGAGGCTGATCCAGGGGAAAGGGAGAGTGATATATGGAGTTTTGTGCCTACTGTGAAGCTGGAGCCAGGGCTGCAGGAAGGAGAAGAGTCTGTGCAGTTGGATATGAGGGAGGAGGTTCAGGATGTGGGGCTGGAGCTGGGACCAGAGAAAGGGCAGAATGAACTAAGAGCAGAGGAAGAGACGGTGTCTGAGAGTGGGGCAGTAGAATCTGCTCCATTACCTTCCTCGTTGTACTCCAGAACCAGGATGGGCTTGGAGAGACAGGCACAGCGATACAAGAAATTGCAGGTTGTTTGTGCGCCCGCATCAAATGAGGGTGGAAGCGTGGCCATGCCATTGCTCCAGCAGTCCAGCCGAGAGCACAAGCCTGGGGAAGGGATGCTATCTACTTAGTCATGTCCATGTTCTGAGCTACTATAAAGTGTGTAGTTTCTCAATAAAGAATCTAAACTATCAACCATTTGTCCTCCTTGGGCTGGGCATGCTCAGGACATCAGCTACTTATGACACCTGGCTCCAAAACTCCCAATAATGACTCCCAACAACGTAATCTAGATGTTAAAATAGGTCTGAAAACAATATAGTGCCCTGTAGCAACCAATAGCAGAAGTGTTTCAGGGGCCTAAGAAGTACTTATTCAATGCTACCTTCTGGAACCATTCCTGAAGAGAAGACTGGAACCACTGCAGAACAGTGTGCCAAATACGTATCTCCTCTAGAGGGGTCTAAGAGGATGGTATTAAAAGCTGGTGATGAGTTATAGTAAGACCAACAGGTTTGCATTCACACACCCCTCTCCTGACAGAGGTAACTATGGCAGTTTCAGTCCCCAAACTAGTTATGAACCCAGACTAGAATGGGTCTAGACCAGTGTTTCCCAAACTTGGGTCTCCAGCTGTTTTTGGACTACAATTTCCATCATCCCTGACCCCTAGCTGTGGATGATGGGAGTTGTAGTCCAAAAACAGCTGGAGACCCAAGTTTGGGAAACACTGGTCTAGATATTCAGTCTCCTTTAGGAGTGACCTGCAGTGGTATTGCCATTTGTATCTGCCTCTCATGTACCTTGCCCCCAAAGAGAGTATTTGTGACAAGGCAGTAGTTGTTAATTACCATGGGGTATAGGTTGGGCTTTTTCAGAAGTGGTACACTATCCCCTCCTACATTAGGTTTGTCAGTGCAGGGTGCTGCATTACTCTTTATAAGACTCCAGTTTAACCTCTACCTAGAGTGTTATTGCTTTGCCAGAAATGTTGCAACATGGCAAGCATTCACCAAGACTCTTGCATTCCTCACAGTCTGAAAAATCTGAAGGCCAAGAGGTTGGGAAAATCTCTTTTAAGGAACTGGACTGCAGTGTGTTCAGTGAGCACAAGTTAAACTGGAGTTTTGCATATCTTCATCTTTGCTTGTGAATGGTGTAGAACTGTGACCATCATTTTTGTAAGAAAATGTATTTTTTAAAATACAGATAGTTTGGTTTTTAGTAAAAAAAGAAAAGAACACAAAATATACAGTGCAATTGCAGAACACCATCTTTAGATTCTATTCATTCTCTCTTATTGATTCCATATTTTGTGTATTTCTCCAATGACTATGATATTATTATGAGTACTAAAAGGTTAGCAAAACTGAAAATACTTCACTTTTCAACAGAACAGGTGGGATTTCAAGGTCACACAGTTCCAAATGCTTATTGTCAATTTAGAGCAAATCCAAATAGGGAATATTTGTTATAGTCAGTCTCATTTCGACCTAGTAATCATATTAACAGTTGGGTGCATGGTAAAATGATTAATGGCCCTTCCTAAAGATTTTTGCTGTCTTTAGGACGTATGGTATAAATCCAGACCCAGGAGAGTGTACAATTTTATGTACACCCTGCTGAAATTAGCTCTTGAGCAGGCGGCCTGTGCAAAACTGCTTGAAATTATGAGTAATACTGACAGATGGGATCATGAGGGAGCTTTTGTAATCCTTAGATAAATGCTGAAGCCTAACTTGTTAACACCCTGCAGGAATAATAATAACAGTAATATAAATAATAAGCAGATACAGAAGGTTGTGACATCCTGGGAATTGTTCTCCATATATTTCAAACACCTACCGGTACATGTTTGATTCTACAAGCACTGTTTATTAATAATAATACATCATTATTGTTGGGAAGAGAGGAACCCAGTTTAAGCAATATCTGTTAAAAAACTAAATATGAGAGGTAATTGGGCAACCTATAAAGAGCTGCTAACAGAAGTGGAAGATCAATTAAAATTGAAAAAGGTTGAAGACATCAGAGAGCTATTAAAATACTGGTTACAGTATAATCAATTAAATGATGTCTTCAAATTGTATAAATAGAAGGGTTTTGGTAAAGAGATATCAAGGTTTGAAAAAGATCTGTTGTGAAATAATGTGAAATTACTTTTGAAAATGTATCAATTAGTTTTAGAATGGTTTACTAAAGATGGAGAAGTTAAATCTGTAATGATACAATGGGCAAGAGATTTTGGTTATAATACACAGTTTTCATCATAGGAAAAGCTATGGAAAGAGGAATTGAAATTTACAGCTTGCTGTTTGCTGAAAGAAAATTATATGAAAATGATGTACCGTTGGTATTTGACACCTAGTAAAATAGTGAAAATGTGTGCTGGAAATGTAAAAGGAAAGAAGGTACCTTTTATCATATGTGGTGGCCATGTGGGGTTTTAACAACATTCTGGGAAATGATATATAATGAATTGGGGGGGGGGAAGGTTTAAGATAATCTTTGTTAAAAAAACAGAGGCTTTTATGTTAGGAATTATAGGTGTGGAACTACCAAAAGAAAAGACTGTTTATGTATGCAACGGCAGCAGCAAAGATGATCTTAGCCAAGAGATGGAAAGAAGAAAAAGTACTGACCAGAGAAGAGTGGCAGATCAAGCTGATGGAATATGCCAAAATGGCAAGACTGATGGGAAAGATCAGAAAGCAGGAAGACCAAATATTTGCGAAAGACAGGAATATTTGAGAGACCACTGTAAACAGTTGAAATCATTGGCAGGAATACAATGGCACTTGTAAAATAACATAAACTTTGTACTATGAATATAATAGATAGATTACAGCAAAAGATGCACGGATAAAATTTAGAAACGGAACCCATGGCAGGAAGGAGGGAGGTCAGAAGGTTTGAGAGAACCTTTTTTTATATAAAAATAAATACCGGTAAATTGTTATGTTTGTTGTGTACAATCTCTATTTAAAATTAATTTTATTTTATTTTTTAAAAAAGACCAGAACACTGAAGTCTCTTGTCTCCTGGCGTGTTTAGCCTTTCCAGCACAGAGACATTTCCCACTTTCGAAGAAACCTTTAAGTTTAATTCCTCCATGCAATTCCGTGGGAATGGCCCCATTGGACTGAACAGATATGGGTAAAAATTGGGCGAGATCCAATTGTAGCATGAACAGGCTCACACAACAAGGCTCCCCCCGGCTCTGAAGCAGGTGTGTGTGTTTGTTTGTGTGTGTGGCTGGAAGGAGAAGAGGAGAAACCAGAAGTCCTGATGCACAAATGTTCATCATTGGATGAACAGTTCACTCATTCCCTACTTGATCTCACTGCCACAGTGTACACGGATGACATACAGCAATGCTTATCTGCAGACAAAGTTATGAGCAACGATTTAATTACACTCTAATCTTCGGAGAGGATAATGTCATTGCACCAAGCGTTGACCATGGCAAATATCAATTGGAAAGGAAATCTGAAAGAGCATTGTTTGCCCCATTCAGACTTTGACACCACACTCCCTTTATGCGGGGCTCAATCATGATGTGTGGCTTGTTGCAAATCCCATTCAAATGCCTTCATTGAGAAGACCTCTTCTAGGTTGGACAGTTTTGGTCTCTCCCTGTGTGGCCTACAGAGGGTGTGTTCTTATCATGGCTTTCAAGAGGTGACAATTTAGTTTAGGATTTGGGGCTCCCCTATGTAATTCCAGAAGGGATGCGGGTGGCGCTGTGGGTTAAACCACAGAGCCTAGGGCTTGCCGATCAGAAGGTTGGCGGTTAAAATCCCCGTGACGGGGTGAGCTCCCGTTGCTCAGTCCCTGCTCCTGCCAACCTAGCACTTCAAAAGCACGTCAAAGTGCAAGTAGATAAATAGGTACTGCTCCGGCGGGAAGGCAAACAGTGTTTCCATGCGCTGCTCTGGTTCGCCAGAAGCGGCTTAGTCATGCTGGCCACATGGGCGGTCCCTCGGCCTATAGAGAGAGATGAGCGTGCAACCCCAGAGTCGGTCACGACTGGACCTAATGGTCAGGGGTCCCCTTTACCTTTTTATGCAATTCCAGAGAAAGCAGTGGCAGTCCACTCACAATTCAGAGAAGGATGTATTTGCTCCCAGTTTCTTTGATTTATACAATTAATTGCTTGGGTTGGGGGGGGGGGAGTGACTGCGGAAAATACATCACACAATGCAATCCTGGTTTTCTTAAGTACTAAAAGATCTGCTTACTCCTGAAATGTGTCAGGAGGATGCTACACATTTCTTTGAATTCTCCGATATTGCTGCATACTGTTCTCTGCACTGCAGTCAAGCTGCAGTTCTAAAAGCCCAGTTCTGCCATTAAATGTTCATTGGAAAGATTTATGGGCCTTTAGTGTGCTACAAGGACATTTATTTTAATTCAATACCAAGGCAAGAAAAAAGAGGAGGGGAAAAAAAGCAAATTTCAAAAGCAAAAATCAGAACAACAAACTCTGCTTGCTTTTTGGAGGGGGAAACGTTGCAACATTCCTTAAGAAATGGTACTTCCTCAGCTTTATTAATGAGCATCTTACGTCCACCTTCACTGTTATGTTTCCTTATTTGCCTTTGCAAAACATATACAAGAAGTTTCTTCTTTGTCTTAAGGGGCTACACATTAATATAATTCATTGGATGAGGAAAGGAAACACTGTTCTTTCGAGATCTCTCTTTTCCCCGTGTTCCCTTGATATCTTTTGAAAGTCAGCTAGGTAATTCTGTGGAGGAGGCACAATGGGCTTGTTTGATCTATACCATACTTTCCTTTTCCTTCAGTGTATTTTATAACCTTAACCTGAGGACTATGGCTTTCAAGAACATTCATGCCTTAATAACTGCATTGTTTTTATGTGAAACTGCAATGCATCATTTTTCACACCAGGTAGTGAGAGAACGCAATGGAGAGAAAGAACTGTTTCCAACAGCCGGAAAAAAAGGTTGTTTTTTTAAAGGAAACTAAACAATCATTACTTATGAAGCAAAGGTGGATTATCTAGGAGGCTTTGCACAGTACAGGGTTTGTACTGGGGGCACTAGTGCAGTGCCTGAGGGAAGCAATGTGTCCAGCATTCCTATGGTGCCTGTGAAATGTCTCAGCAAGTATCCTGCAAAAAGTCACAATGTATGAGAGCTTGTTTGCCCTTTCTGCTCTGTTCATGGCTTGGCCTCTCCTCTGTCACAAGAGACTAGGGCCCTGTGGGACTTGACATCTTTCTGCAGGGCCTGCAAGACAGAGCTGTTCCACCAGGCCTTTGGCCAAGGCACAGTCTGACCCCCCTCCTTCTGTTATCCTCATAGAACTCTAGCCCAATGGTTGCTATTAATTTGATTCTGAATTGGTTTTAGAATGAATTGATTTTAGAATGTATTTCTATTAATTGATTGTGATTTTATGCAAATTGTATTACTTTTACTGTTGTTAGCCACTCTGAACCTGGCTTCGGCTGGGAAGGGAGGGATATAAATAAAATATTATTATTATTATTATTATTATTATTATTATTATTATTATTATTATTACACTGAACATACCCTCTTAAACATGCCCACATTTCATTGCATGCCAGGACTGGACACCCACCCTCCTTTCTGAATAGAGAAGAGGTGCAAAGAGGTTTTCTTCATGAGTGATGTGGTGTTGGCTAATGTGGGTGACTTTTCTCTCTTGGTTTAAGGGAAGAGGCATTCCCACACCATTTTGGTTTTCTGTCTTTTTCTGTTCTTTTAGATGTAACAGCTACTTTGTGCTACTTTGTGCTATGACACACATCCCCACAGAAAGCTGTTTTGTGCTATGCCGTGCTCCACAGCAGATATTTTGTGTTATGCCACATCCCCACAACGCTTTCTGAAAATTCCAAATATGCCCATTGGCTCAAAAGAGAAGGGCATATCTACACTACACACACACACACACACACACACTTGTGCTTTGTTTACTCACAACAAAATTACTGAGAATCCACTTTAAAACTTTACCATTTCCCTGCCAAAGAGCTATGGTTTACCTAAGTAAAGGTAAAGGTACCCTTGCCCATACGGGCCAGTCTTGACAGACTCTGGGGTTGTGCACCCATCTCACTCAAGAGGCCGGGGGCCAGTGCTGTCCGGAGACACTTCCGGGTCACGTGGCCAGCGTGACAAAGCTGCATCTGGCGAGCCAGCGCAGCACACGGAACACCGTTTACCTTCCCGCTGGTAAGCGGTCCCTATTTATCTACTTGCACCCGGGGGTGCTTTCAAACTGCTAGGTTGGCAGGCGCTGGGACCGAGCAGCGGGAGCGCAGCCCACCACGGGGATTCGAACCGCCAACCTTTCGATTGGCAAGCCCTAGGCGCTGAGGCTTTTACCCACAGCGCCACCCGCGTCCCTATGGTTTACCTACAGCTTCCTTAAAAGGAATGATGATTAAAGCTATTTTAGAGTCCTTTATATCAGCAAGTGCCTCTGTATGGTGAGTGACTCTGTCTTTCTGAATCGCATTTATAATTCTGCACAGTAAATAAAGAAGACTTTCCCCCCCCTCACAAGAAAGGGAGACAGTGGCAGGCCTGGAGTTGAAACATGTCATGGCTAGGAATTTGCCAGGGCACTGAAAGGCCAGCCATGGCATTCCTTTATTTTTTAAAAAAACTAGAACCTGACACTAAGAAGAAAAGTGCTGAGTCAAGTGACTAAAAACACTGTCATTCTCATTACCTAAGTGCCCTTGGGACTAGTTTACAGAGTGTACTACACTGGGTCACAGAGTCATTTGGGGGGAATTGATTGTGGTGGCTGCACTTGCCTGGTCTGGTCCTTCTCTCTCAGTACTTGACAGAAGGACTACCAGGCTACCAGAGGTGGGCTACTGATCCTTTCCACGCTGCAGCTGATACCTGGTAAGGTGGCTTTGGGAGTGAACATGGAGTGCATAGCTTGCTCAGGGTCCCTTCAAACCTGGCACTGGGCATGTTCTCACTACTGGCAAAAACCATCTGCACAGCACAATAAAAATGTACAAGAATGCTATACCAGAGAGTTTTCAGGATCAGAGAAGGATGTCTGTATGGCTAGGGTGGCTGTGTGTCCTACTTCGCAGAAGGCTGTCCTCTATTTGCAGGTGTCCTTTATGTGAGGGGCTGTCCAAAATCCAAATCCACTTTGATTATAATGTAGGGGCCTTGAAGTTGCATATCAACAGATAGCACCCGGACAGTACAGACTGAACTGTACACACAGGTCAGCCACACTTTGGTGAGATGTACTATATTTCTATTTAAATTATAGAAATTAGTTATTATTATTTATTAAATTTATATAACACCATCATTTGAAGATCACAGGACATTTTACAGTATAATAGCTGTAAATTTGCACTTTCCCATATAAAATCAGAATACCCTAATTAGTGTATACGCAAATGTTTGTTTTTTGGACTCTTCTTTTTTGCACTGCCTAAAAGACCATCCCACTGTCTCCCTGTGCTTTTGTGATTGTACAGGCAACACCTCCAAAGCCCTTTCATTTAGCCTTGCCTGCCAGCATTCTGAAAATATTGCTTTAATTCTCTTGCAAAGAAGCACTCTGTGAAACAGCGGCTGCCAAAAGCTGCAGCACTTAATTAGACCCAATACTCATGGCTAGAATTTGGGAAAGACAGCACAGGGGAAAAGCCAGGAAGTGTCAAAACCTACCCAGTTTTGGCGAAGTTTGTCCAGTACGTCATAACTACCGCACTGAGCATGACATCGTTCTTTGAAAAGTTGCAGTTGAACAGTTCCGTAGGGCCAATCATAGGAATGCCAAAGACATAAGGGACTTCATCGCCGTGTGCTGAGTCAGCCCAGCTGGGTTTCATTTCGCTCTGGCAGTGGTGATAAAATGCATAGAAGTACGTTGGGGAGCCATATTGGGCATGCAGGTCAGCTGTGGCGACAGCTGGAGCAACCCACTGGTGGTCAGTAAACAAAGCCACCAGGGTCTTTCTTCGCGTTTCGGGATTCTCCTTATCCGCCCAGTCTGTGTACATGAACTTAATGGTCTCTCGTAGCGTGTCTTTCCCTTCTGGATAGCCATACAGATTGTCCACAAAATTGGACACGGAGAAATCAAAATCGTTTGGAGAAACGCCCTCTTCATTATCTACAATTCCATCTACAAATTTTAAGCCTTCCCCTTGGTTTACGCCTAGCATTATGTCATAGTTGAGAAATTCTCCCTGCTCCATCAGGATCTGAGGATCATCTGGAATTACATCCCCATCAATCACAGGCCCAAAGGCAATGTGGTATGTAGCTGGTGTGATAGTTTGCTGAATGAGTTCTTTGTAGTTCTTATTCCGAAAGCATTCAACTAAGTCTGTAGTGTCCAGCGTGTTGCAGCCTACTTTTTCTGCCAAAATTGCAGTGTACTTGGCAGGCTGGTAGTTCACTGCCCAGCTGGACAGGGCTGTTCCACTTTGTATGATTGCCTTTTGGAACAGACCTGCAGGTGCAGAAGTTAAAAATTAAAATACATGAACAAGCAGCATTGACCACCAAGCAAAAGAACCTTTTGTGCATCACTTACAGGAAGTACATTCTAGTGAAGAGCAAGTTTCATTCCATTTCCATTCCATGAAGAAGAAAAAACCACAAGAAATTATTGCTCTTAATTTAGCTCTTCCCCCTCTGTCACTAATCTATGGCTAGCTAAATTATTCCTAGTACTTAATCTTCATACATATTCATACAATGAATCCAGTGCAAATGTCTAGGGATGAAATGCTTCACAAATATCCATAAATATTCAGTACATTGTAGTAAACATACACATATTTTCATATGGATGAGAGCCACAATCTGGAGAATAGCCTGCATCATATCTATGTAACCAAACATTGCGTCCTTACAGTTTGCCCCTTTCACTGTACACGTCTCTCAGTGCATACCGAAACATACCAAAATGCAAATTGAAATTTAAGCTAGTTTGGTGGCTGTGTGTGATTTTTGTTTTGTTTTTTATTTTAAAAAACCGTCTCTCTTACAGGAATGTCAAAAAATAGTCCTGTGATTAGGAGGAGAAGGAGAACAGCATCAGCTGGGGGTATTTCTAATATAGTGACATGCTACTATAATATCAAATGTAGAAACCCTAAATTAATAATTTAAAATCGTGCGGAAGGAATACTAATTCTTCTGTGTATTGTCTAAAATTATATCAATAGATATAACATCAGAGTTGTCATTAAGATGATTCCTAGCCATTGACAATTTCAACTTGTTCCTAAGTGACTTGGTCATAGCCTCAATCTGTTGCATATTTTCCAGCAAAAGCCCAGGCCTTTGGGGGGAGGGGCAACAAATCCACTGGCCATGCTCAGCTCGGCTATCTTCAATGATGCTGAATGAACTCCTTTTCCAATCCTACTTGAAGACCAGTTGTTCCGGCTTTGCCTTTTTCAGTCCTACTCTTGCATTTTAGATTCTCCCAACTCTGGCTGTCAAATGACTCTTCTGGCCCTGCAAAGCATCTGAGGTAAAACCTGCTAGAACTGCTAGGGTGTGGGTGTCTACCCTCTGCAGAGTGTCCTTAGGGCAAAGTGTCCTTCTGCAGGGGCAGGATTTCACCCCACCCCACCACCCCACCCCTAATTGCAGGTACAGTCTGTTTGCAGTCCTGATTCCAATTTAACAGGGACACATACATCCATTGGATGAAACAGAGGCATATGGAGCATAGCTGCCAACTTTTCCTTTTTCTTGCAAGGAATCCTATTCGGAATAAGGGAATTTCCCTTTAAAAAAGGGAAACGTTGACAGCTATGATAAGGAGCCGCATCCATGAAAACCTCTGTTGAAGTTGAATCCTCCCCACAGACAACTTTCTTCTCCCAAGAATCTTTTGGCAAGAGGTGGACTTTCCCCATCTAATGGTTCTATGTGGGTTCAAGTCTCCCTGCTCCCTTGGTGTCATGACCCTGGATTCCAGCAATTTCAGAGAATGGGGGACTTCTGGTGTCAGCAAAGGAAGGACCTTCTCTGCGCATCACCCCTGAAGCTTGGGGGCACCCAAGGCTCAGATGTCAGAGACATCTGAGAATGAAATGGCTGAAACCCCTGAGTCAGGTCTAGAGACTGCAGCCCATGAGCACAGTTCCAGTAAGGTGCCACCATACTTGCCTCCACAGAGGCGATACACTGAAAACAGGCAGCATGCTTGCTACAGATTCCCAGAGAGATGATAGACTGCTGGGTTCCAGGCAAGAGGCCTGATCCTTTAAGGCATTCCACTTGTCAATGAGGAAGCAAGGTTGTGGATGTCAAGGCATGCAAGATTTCAACCTGGTCCCAGCAGTTGTTAACTATGATCACTCATGCCTACTCTGTCCTGTTGGCTCCTTCTTGGGACTAGAACAGGTCATTTTGTTGGGTTTGTGTAGATTGGGGAGGGCACAGTGGCTGTGTGAGGCTCTCATTCTGTATGTGGCACATGGTGCCAATAGAAGTAAGCCAGGAGTCCTGCTGCCGCCTCTCTTTGAGAGGTCATATCTGTCTGGGCCTGAACCTTTGCCTATGTGAGCTTTGCTGGCATCTCTATGTATCAGTTACCGTATTTTTCGTTCTATAGGACGCACATTTTCCCCTCCAAAAATTAAGGGGAAATGTGTGTGCGTCCTATAGAGCGAATGCAGGCTGCGCCGCTAAGCCCAAAGGCAGAACAGGAAGACGGAGCACTGCGGAGTGCTCCGTCTCGCTGCTCTAGCTTGGGGACGGCTGCGCGCAAACCTCTCCAGGGCAGCGGGGTGCCTTCACCCCGCTGTCCTGCAGAGGCTAGCAAGGCTGTTCCCAAGCCAGAACAGCGAGACGGAGGGCTCCGTCTCGGTGCTCTAGCTTGGGGACGGCTGCGCGCAAACCTCTCCAGGGCAGTGGGTGCCTTCACCCCGCTGTCCTGCAGAGGCTAGCAAGGCTGTTCCCAAGCCAGAACAGCGAGACGGAGGGCTCCGTCTCGGTGCTCTAGCTTGGGGACGGCTGCGCGCAAACCTCTCCAGGGCAGTGGGTGCCTTCACCCCGCTGTCCTGCAGAGGCTAGCAAGGCTGTTCCCAAGCCAGAACAGCGAGACGGAGGGCTCCGTCTCGCTGCTCTAGCTTGGGGACGGCTGAGCGCAAACCTCTCCAGGGCAGCGGGGTGCCTTCACCCCGCTGTCCTGCAGAGGCTAGCAAGGCTGTTCCCAAGCCAGAACAGCGAGACGGAGGGCTCCGTCTCGCTGCTCTAGCTTGGGGACGGCTGCGCGCAAACCTCTGCAGGGCAGCGGGGTGCCTTCACCCCGCTGTCCTGCAGAGGCTAGCAAGGCTGTTCCCAAGCCAGAACAGCGAGACGGAGGGCTCCGTCTCGCTGCTCTAGCTTGGAGACGGCTGCGCACAAACCTCTGCAGGGCAGCGGGGCGCTGCGCTCCAAAGGCTTCAGAGATCTTTGAGGCTGGCGGTGGGGGAAAGCAGCGCTTTCCTTCACCCCGCTGTCCTGCAGAGGCTAGCAAGGCTGTTCCCAAGCCAGAACAGCGAGACGGAGGGCTCCGTCTCGCTGCTCTAGCTTGGGGACGGCTGAGCGCAAACCTCTCCAGGGCAGCGGGGTGCCTTCACCCCGCTGTCCTGCAGAGGCTAGCAAGGCTGTTCCCAAGCCAGAACAGCGAGACGGAGGGCTCCGTCTCGCTGCTCTAGCTTGGGGACGGCTGCGCGCAAACCTCTGCAGGGCAGCGGGGTGCCTTCACCCCGCTGTCCTGCAGAAGCTAGCAAGGCTGTTCCCAAGCCAGAACAGCTAAACGGAGGGCTCCGTCTCACTGCTCTAGCTTGGGGACGGCTGCGCGCAAACCTCTGCAGGGCAGCGGGGCGCTGCGCTCCAAAGGCTTCAGAGATCTTTGAGGCTGGCGGTGGGGGAAAGCAGCGCTTCCCCCCACCGCCAGCCCCACAAGCTCTGGTGAATGTACCTTGAACGCACCTTGTTTTAGAGGGGAAGAACAAGAGAAAAAAAATTTCCCCTGTTCTCCCCCTCCTATGGTCTGGTGCGTCCTATGGTCCGGTGCGTCCAATGGAGCGAAAAATACGGTACTTCCCTGAACTGAATGGCGCCCAAGGACTTTACAGGAATGACAGCCGCCAGCAATCATTTCCATTTTCTGTGAATGACTTGCACAAATAAGTGCTTCACCAGCAGAAAGGTCAGAGGAAAATCATACGTTTTCTTCTGTCTCACAGAAGCTATGCATCATGTAATTTGAAGAAGAAGAAATGTGAGGCTAAAATCAATGTAATAGGTATGAATTCCAAGAGTTTAATTCTGAAAACATAATCCTCATTTTTTTGAATGGACATCTCTTCATTTAAACACTGGCCAGATCAATAACTTAAAATGTATCTGCATTCCCCACCCCTAAAAGATTGGGAATTTGGGGTTAGATTCAATGGCCCAGTGTGACTTTTTTTTTGTGCTATGCTCCAGTGATGTGAAGCAACTCGAAGCTGACCTAAAGCTGCTCTGCTTCGCTTGAGCATAGCCTAGCAGCTGGATAAAAAAATGTCTTTCCCAGGTGAATTTCAGGTGAGAAAACTATATGCTCTAAACAAACAAAACAAAACAAAACAAAACAAAACCACAATACAGGCATGACTCCTTGTTTTGGGAATGCTCCAGAAAAAAAATATCAGAATGTGATCAATCTTTTTTAAAACAACAACAACTATCCATCAAATTGTAACATAATTAGCAATAAATTCTGTTTGACTGTGATCCGCAAAGTATGTATTGACTTCTCAAATAAGGGGGAAAGCTAGCTAGTTACATAGCAAGCTAGATCTTTATCAGCGAGGGGATGTGGATACATTTGGCATTAATAATAATAATAATAATAATAATAATAATAATAATAATAATACTGTAATAATAAACCTTTATTGTCACTACACCACCTGTGTGCAGTGAAATTAAATGAGCCCTCGCCCCCCCATACATTCAGTCTTGTTCGCGCTGTGTGCTTGTTGACAATTATACCACTATTTTTTTTCCATTCAGCAGCCCACCCCCCGTTTTATCCAAACATAACAAAAATAATACATGCTTTAACAGTGCCACCCCCTAAAAAAGCACCCCTATTATATTTTTACATAAAAACTGATCTAGCAGGGTAACTTTTTACATGACAAAATACTGTTTATGCTTCTGGAAGTATGCTTGTATTTTCTGCAAAATGTTTGCTCTCCCTGATCGGCTGCTTGGGTTGCATGCCACATGAAAATAATCTAGTTCTCTCCCCCCCCCCCCAAAAAAAAAAAGAATGGAATACTGGGATATTATCTGAGGCTCCAAATGACCTTTGCAACTCACATTAAATTATCCCTTTTAAAATTTCTGGTATTTAGCTAGGTGATTTGTTACCTTCTGAATAGTGAGACAATGTCAACAGACTGACACATGAGGCTCCTGCCCCAGATCCAAAAATAGTAACTCTTTTTGGGTCTCCTCCAAACGATCCAATATTTTCTTCAATCCATCGTAAAGCTTGGATTTGGTCAAGCAATCCATAATTGCCTTTTGCAGCTTGGTCTCCAGTGCTTAGAAAACCTATAAGGCAAAAAAAGAAAAGAAAGGGGAGGGGGATAATTTTAGCTCACCAGTCACAGAATTTGCTATAGGCCATGCACATATTTCACAACACATATTTCCTTCTTTCTTCCAGTTTTTGAAAGGCCACAGATGTAGTTAAATATATTTAACACGAACTTTGAGAACACAGTGATCCCCTCCCAGTTGCAGAGGATTGCATAGATATGGGAATTATCATCTCTTCTTTTTTCATAACCTCCAATAGTAATAATAAAAAGTAATACAGATTCTCTCCCCCCCCCCCGCCGCCGCCTTTTAGTCTTGGAAATCTGCTAAATCTGATTAAAGGTCAGTAACATTTTAAAATGCCCCATAGAAGCCTGGAAGTCAAGATAATAATGGGATTTCCTGCTGCCCCTGGATTGTACAGGGTGGGGGATGAGGTAATCCAAATTCCTTTTCTCTCAATATAAAAAATGTCTTTCTGCTAGTTTGTGTGTCAGGTGCTGGTGTGGTTGCTCGAGAGCAAACAGGCAAGACTCCGACCTGTATATTCCAGGCTTTATTATTGGTGCAAACTATTTACAGTGAAGAGCGTCGCAAGTTCATGTCTGGCTCACTCGCTAGCAGAATCTGGGGGTGGGCGGTCCTTATACCTCCTCCAGCATAACAGTTGTGTGACCCCCAACCTTCTCCTCCCTTCTCTGCGCCTAAACCTACTGCGCAGCATGGGTGCTGGCAAACGGGTATTTCCCTCCCCTCCGGTTTGCTCAGGCTCGGTGTTGAGGCTCTCCCTAGCATCCCCTGCTCCCACCACTTCCTCTTCACTGGAGATGGGGCTTCCCTCCTCGCCAGAGGAGGAACTCCTTCGCAAGATTTTGGGAGGTTCCTTATAACACAACTGCCCTTCCACCTCTCGGCTGTGAGCTGATGGCAGTTCCCTGACATTGTCCATTACATTTTCTTAGGTGTACTCATGGTTTTCAGTGCATACTTAACATGTAGTGTGTGAAGGAGGTGAGGCTAGCAAATGTTTGTGAATAGTGAGTGTATCATAAGGTAAAGGTAAAGGGACCCCTGACCATTAGGTCCAGTCGTGGCCAACTCTGGGGTTGCAGTGCTCATCTCGCTTTATTGGCTGAGGGAGCCGGCGTACAGTTTCAGGGTCATGTGGCCAGCATGACTAAGCTGCTTCTGGAGAACCGGAGCAGCACACGGAAACGCCGTTTACCTTCCCGCCGGAGTGGTACCTATTTATCTACTTGCACTTTGACATGCTTTTGAACTGCTAGGTGGGCAGGAGCAGGGACTGAGCAATGGGAGCTCACCCCGTCGGGGGGATTCGAACTGCTGACCTTCTGATTGGCAAGTCCTAGGCTCTGTGGTTTAACCCACAGCACCACCCGCGTCCCGAGTGTATCATACTTGTATGTTAATCCATATGCCAAGACTGGCTGCAGGTCACTATAGAATATTAAGTAAATGTGGCTGCAAATCCAAGTTTGTTGCCACATAGGTGCAGAAAGACACTTATAATGAGAACAAATAAATTGTCAATTGACAAAGCAAGCATAATGGCAGTAATGCATGACAACAATAAGAGTTCATATACATAATTATGAAATAATGCACAAAATGCAATATAGTACAACAGATTTTATGAGAAAAGTGAATATTAGCTATTTTGCTGTTGGCATCAAGATAAGTACAAAATGTTATACTGCTTCCCCCCTCTCCTCCATGGCCTCTTTTATCTGGTTACCAGATTTTAGAAACGAAATGTGCCATGTTTGCAGGTGGTCTTGCAACTCAAGAATGCCATCAATTACCTGAGTGTGTATGATTTGCTTTGTTCCGCTGAAATCAGCACACCTGAAACATTACATTAGTTCACATTGACTGGAGCAATTCTGCACAGCTCACAATGTCCAAATTTGCCATTTTGAGTCTCCCATCTTCAAGCTTGATTTTAACTGCACAGACCTTATCTCAGCAAATTATTTAAGAATGTTGCACTTGTACAAAGATCCATAGTATATCAAACTCCCACTTGAAGATTTATAAGCACAGAATAGTTCTACATTGAAAGCGGGTTTGCCATTAGCATCTGCAAATGATCAGCAAGGCAAGGGCAGAACACATTGTCTGCCAATAGCTACTTATAGGGTTTTGGGGGCTAGTGAGAAGGTATTCCTGTTTCTCAGATACTGGAGAGCAAAGCTGCTTGCATTTGGAATCATGATCAAGGACCCCAAAACCATGGGATTTAGTTAAAATCCTAATTTATTTATTTTGTAAGAATCTATGTATGCCAATTATTTTGAAGATTATCTCTTAGTAATCTCATTCTAGTCGTTAACAGCAATATTAATAAAAGAGGCAGACCTCTCTAATGAGATTCAAAGCTTTATTTTATTTTATTTTATTTTATAAAATGTAGCAGAGAAATCCAATCTCCAGATTCCTACAAGCAGTGCCATTAATCTAATGTCATATGGTATTAACCTAGCAACAATTGTCATCCCTGCTAATCCTGCTGTCACTGTTGGTTGACATTTTGTTTGAGCTGGTCCGTTGCAAAGATTTCCTCCTCTTTACATCAAGCCACCTGAAGCAGGATGCATCAGTCTGAGGAAAGGCTTGGACCAGCCATGTCTGCTGTCATTATTCTATAACGCACCATCTACATACTGCCTCCAATGTGTCCTTTGCCCATAGGGTGGCCAATTGCACAGTGCCCCCCAAAAAGAGAAACGCATCGCAAAACAAGAGGACCAAAGAGGATGCAGATTTGCAAGAAAAAATGCATATGCAAATAGTCATATATAGATGTAAATTAGGGGAGGGCTTCTCACTACAGTGGCAAAGAGTATGGACAGGCGAGCTGTGTGCCTGCTTATTGTGCTGTCCGTGCGGTTTCTGTGGATGGGTAAATTGAAGGTCCCTGTTTTCCCTTCTTAAGACGCATTATCTTTAAACTGGATTTGGACCAGGCAGCCTTTCAAATAGAGGACAGCTTCAAACAGAAGATTGTCCTCTGTAAGACCACCCTACTTGCCCAACATTCCCACTTCTCAAGCCCAACCAGAAAATAATAAAAGAAAAGAGCTCTCCCCATTTTTTCAGCATTAAATATATTAAAACTGAGGTATACTAGCTCTAAAACAACAACAACAACAACAACAACAACAACAACAACAACAACAACAATGTATCAAGACTTTATCAGTTGCATTTCTTAAGTAAGTGTCTGTGTGTAACACATGCAATACTTTCACATACTGAAATACAAAGAAATAGGTGAATTATGGACATTGTCCTGGTAATTAAAACAGACTTAATAAGATTTACCCAGACCACAATTTAAATGATGAAAGTGTAAAATATCTGCACATGTATAGTGGGGTTGTCAGGTAGCTTGCAACTTTTGTAGGTGAGTTATAAAGCAGGCAGGTGAGCACTATTTCCCCTCAAAAGCAGCCATTTCTCCTTCTCCCCCCACATTAAATATGTCAAAAATGAGCTGTACCAACAAAAGCTGTTTTCCCAAACTTTCTTGGTAGTGAACTTAAGTGGCTGCACTCAGTACTCAAATGTTTTAATAAACAGAAACACAAAACCTCAATAAGTTGTAGATATTGTCTTGGGAATTAAAATATGGTAGTGAGAAGACTCCTTGCCAACAAAGGTCCGTATAGTTAAAGCCATGGTTTTCCCAGTAGTGATGTATGGAAGTGAGAGCTGGACCATAAAGAAGGCTGATCGCCGAAGAATTGATGCTTTTGAATTATGGTGCTGTAGAAGACTCTTGAGAGTCCCATGGACTGCAAGAAGATCAAACGCATCCATTCTTAAGGAAATCAGCCCTGAGTGCTCACTGGAAGGACAGATCATGAAGCTGAGGCTCCAGTACTTAGGCCACCTCATGAGAAGAGAAGACGCCCTGGAGAAGACACTGATGCTGGGAAAGATGGAGGGCACAGGGAGAAGGGGGCGACAGAGGACGAGATGGTTGGATAGTGTTTTCGAGGTTACCAGCATGAGTTTGACCAAACTGTGGGAGGTAGTGGAGGACAGAGGTGCCTGGCGTGCTCTGGTCCATGGGGTCATGAAGAGTCGGACACGACTAAACGACTAAACAACAACAACAAAGTGAGAAGACTGGCACTGGCCACAAACTTAAATGCATTTAAGCCTATTTTTTTTTTATTTGCTGGACTTTGACCATGATATTTTCCTTAGGGGAATATATATATATATATATATATATATATATGCTTTCGTAGATTTTCACGGGTATAGGAATGCAGGTTTTGGTGTCCTCGGGTGTCTTCCCGTGTAAAAGTTGGGGTGTCTAGGCGACGTTTCGACGAGGTCTCACTCGTCATCTTCAGGCTGGTGCTTTCGGCTTCTTGTTACTGGAACAGAGCAGGATCTCAGTGTTTGAGTTCCTATAAATACTGTTGAGGAGGTGTGGTGTATAGCCTCCAATGTTCTGGGCAGAGAGGAAGTTCCCAGGCTAGTGTGCCTTTTCTTCTTTTGTTCCTTAATTGCTTGAGGGATATCTTGAGTGATTTCTTGAGTGATATCCTGAGTACCACTTAGGTGGGTCATTAGGTATGGATTAGTTGCTAAAGCCTTTGTGTCTTGACCTCTTGAACTTTGTGAAGAGTTTTTCTGAGAAGATGGCTGTACTGCACTTAGTTGTGCTCTGGCTTGGCTTCGTGTATAGGGGCGAGCCACAAAACCACAGCTCGCCCCTATACACGAAGCCAAGCCAGAGCACAACTAAGTGCAGTACAGCCATCTTCTCAGAAAAACTCTTCACAAAGTTCAAGAGGTCAAGACACAAAGGCTTTAGCAACTAATCCATACCTAATGACCCACCTAAGTGGTACTCAGGATATCACTAAAGAAATCACTCAAGATATCCCTCAAGCAATTAAGGAACAAAAGAAGAAAAGGCACACTAGCCTGGGAACTTCCTCTCTGCCCAGAACATTGGAGGCTATACACCACACCTCCTCAACAGTATTTATAGGAACTCAAACACTGAGATCCTGCTCTGTTCCAGTAACAAGAAGCCGAAAGCACCAGCCTGAAGATGACGAGTGAGACCTCGTCGAAACGTCGCCTAGACACCCCAACTTTTACACGGGAAGACACCCGAGGACACCAAAACCTGCATATATATATATATATATATATATATATATATATATATATCTAAACACATGCAAAGGTGTTGAGATTTCCAATACAGTGGTACCTCAGGTTAATAATTTAATTTGTTCTGGAGGTCCGTACTAAACCTGAAACTGTTCTTAACCTGAGGCACCACTTTAGCTAATGGGGCCTCCTGCCGCTGCGCCGCTGGAGCACAATTTCTGTTCTCAACCTGAAGCAAAGTTCTTAACACGAGGTACTATTTCTGGGTTAGCGGAATCTGTAACCTGAAGCGTCTGTAACCTGAAGCGTTTGTAACCCAAGGTATCACTGTATGTGTGCTATGATGCATAGTCTTTTCTCATCAGAGAATGGATTCACTCTGTTCCATTTCATATGAGCACTTCTCCCTCCCATTGTTGCATACAGCCTTCACATGCTGCAGGTGTGTGCATGCAGAGAAAATGGACAGGAAACAACTGCAAGGATGATATTGAAACCAGGGTTTTGTGAATACATAATGAGATTCAACCTTTGTGTGATAAAGTTTTGCATTTTATTTTTAAATTTATTTTTACAACCCAAACCTATCATTAACAGATCAGATGAATCCAACCTTTATTAATTCAAAAAAATTGAAAGGTTCTTTGTATAAAGGAGCTTCTCTTTGTTACATGAATCCATTTCAAGTAAGGGAGGAGGTGATACAATCTGGCTGCCAAATCTGTTACAACAATGTATTCTGAGAACCCAGAAACCATGTGAGAGATGGGAACAATGTCTGCTCTGGGAGAGATTGACCCAAGATAACTTTAGCATAGTGTTATAATTAGCACTGGGAGCAGGAACACGTTTTGATCCCTGAATTTTTAATCTTGTGATTTTCAGTTCCTATCAAATACACTGAAAGGTGACAGAGATCACCATCAATGACTATCTCATGTTTAAGAAATTAAGGTTTCTCTTTTTCGTCTTCCATAGTTCTCTGCTGATCCTCATTAACTGCAAGAGCAAGTTTTCTTAATTTAAAAACTAATCATCAAGGCAAAAGCAGTCAGTCTCACCTGACATCAAATGAATGAACAAATATTTCTCCTCTTGATGAGAATATGTATCCTTTCATGCTTTGAATACTAGATCATAATATTGGCCAAAAGCCATTTTAGAGTCACGACAAGGATTATCTTTTCAAACTTAAACATACAGAACTGGAAGGCTTCCTACTTGTATTAAGAAATGTGAAGATTTATAAATACTTAGAGACTGCAACATACTATGGGTGATTTTCTTTTTTTAAAAGAAAGTCATTCTGTTAGACAATGTTTTATTTGCTATTTCATATCTTTTAAGCATTCATTAAGAAATAAGTGGGACCTACAACAAAATATCGCAGTGCATGCTCCCTTCCTAACAGAAATGCTTTTGTTCAGGGTTCATGTCAAACCCTGAATACAGCCCCTTCTTTTCTAACAGACACTCAACTTTCTGTAGCCACAGCATGTGTTTAATCTTCATTGGTCTGATTTGAGTGTGCCTTTCCCCTTTATGTTTCTGTTTTAAAACATTTGTATTTAAATAAATAATAATTTCTGCAACCTCAGGGTTTTCCCCAGCACTCACCATCTCAGTTTGCTTTTAGAGGGGTTGAGTTGTACTTCTGGCTTTGATCAGCAAACTAAGCTATCAAGTTAATATTTACTGTGGTCTCGAAATAACACAGGGGTTCCATAACTGTACTGCAGGGCTCACCAACTTAGTGTGTGCAAGTCTGCATGCGCCTGCAGAAGCTTTGACTGGCACTCACAGAGTTCCCTTCCCCTACTGGAGGAGAAATTCAGTTGCAGCTACAGTAGTATGATAGGTTGTGGTGTGCATTTCTCCGGGTCACAAATGACCCCATGGGCCCCAAGGCGTTAACTAATCCTGTACAGGGCCAGATTTAGGTTTGATGAGACCCTAAGCTACTGAAGGTAATGTGGCCCTTTATATGTCCAGCTGTCCTTTGTCAACAACAAATTGTTGCTGTTTTTTGTGTTGAATATATGTTATATGATAATTTATGGGCCTAAAGCCATTTGCACATGCAGAATAAAGACACCCTATATATAGAAATGAGCAAACCAGTGATGTTTTAGGGAGCAGGATAGCAGGCGAGGCCCATTACTTACATCATAGGAGCCTACACAACACAAAACACTTGCTGTATGTAGGTTTTATTTTATTTGCTTTTTATCTTATATTTTGGAAATGTACATCCAGTTTTTTCCTTTAAATTCTTTTGGGGAGCCCAAGAGTTTGGGGCCCTAAGCTAAAGCTTGTTTAACTTATACATAAATCTAGCACTGCTACTGTACCCTGGAAGACCATATAACAGCTCCCTGCCGCAGTCTGACTTGATGAAAGTGACCTCAGGTTCAAAGGCATTACCATTTTCTGTTGGAGGGTCAATACATTGCTTTTTTTCCTGCCTGTGGCAATAGTGGCAGCAGTCCTCTCAGGTGTGCCACTGTCAGTACGATAGGTGGGAGAGTTAAAGGATTTTTTTTAAAAAAAGAGAGAGCGAGAGGAAGAAAAAGAATAACATGCTGCAAAAGTAAAGACTAGGCTCCCTTGAACCTCTGGGATACCCCTCCATCTTTGCTCAAAAATATATAAATGGCCCTCCCCAATTTTACTTTATGCTAACAGAATAGTGAATTCGAGGCTTGTACCATTTTTGTTCAGCCCTGTTTTCAACTATGTGTTCTGCACCAGGCAGGAAGATGAGCTATGGATGAGGGAATTTGATGTAATTCTCTTGCTATGGATAGTTCATTACCTGTTTAAAGTTTGAATCAGAATTCTGTAGGGACCTTTTAAATTGGTATATGCAATCTGATGGCTCCAGATTGCTTTCTAATGAGTTTTCTTTACTGTGACTAGTGGTTCTGATGATGTTTGCAGTCAGGTGATGAATCCAAACACAGGTTTGCAGCTGTTCTTTCTTTATTAGTGCAGCCCAGTTGGCACCGCAGTTTACTGCTGAACTATTTGTGATGAAATGGCTAGAGTGATTGTCGGTGCAGAAAATCTCATGGCACATCCAGTAAAACATGGGCTAGAGCCCATTTTAGAACATATTCTGAGGCACTGTTAATGGCAAATAAGTCTTATGCTTTGCCACCATCAAATCTCTGCAATGTCATCCAGATAAGCTTTTCCAAAAGGTGAGGGGACTTCTATAGTTTAGCCCTTGAAGGGAGTTAGAAGGCCAGTGTGATTAGTCTGCAAACGTTTTTGTGGATAAAATCAATTATATTTATTCTGATTTGAACTACTTGTATACAGAGTCAGTGCTGGATGTATCTACTGCTCCCTGTTAGCAGGTTTCCATGGATACCTTTCAGTTTGTGAAGCCTGAGGATATGGAGAGAAATCTTTGAAATGTGAGACCTATCATTTGCATATTCAACCTTTGCTCCTTCTGGCTCATTTGAGCAGTCAGATGGCGGCTAGTCTGTTGGGCAGTCAAAGTAATTAATGCTTCACTGAGGGAGGATATTTTTATAACTGTGTATAACTGTGTTTAAGTAGGCTGGAGTATGTCTCTTAGTAAAGTAATTTTTTGTTTGAACCCTCAAATTTAAACAACTCTCAGCCCATTTTGAATATTCTAATCATGGGTAAGAAGTTTGAGCATGCAATAAAACCTCATGCCCAGCATTTCCTGATTAAATTAGTTCAATTTCTGCCTGGTTTTGAGAGTGAAACCACTTTTGCTTGCTCAAGTCACTGGATGATGTGCTTCAAAAGATATATGGGTGTATACAACAATCTTGGTTCTCCTGGACTTCACATGGTGATATGACATCATTGACCATGGTATCCTACTATGTCACATTGGTAGTATCAGGCTGGGAGGTACCAAGCTCAACTGGTTTTGAAATTTCCTGACGTTTAGGTTTCAGAAGGTGGTTGGGGCTTAAAGAGTGTGTCAGGGTTCCATCTGCTTTCAATGCTTTTTAACATATACATGAAGCCACCGGATCAAGTCATTCAAATGTTTGGGCTGAGTTACCATTAGTATGCTGGTGGCACCCAGCTCTAGCTCTCTTGTTCTTCATATCCTATGAAGGCAGTGGAGATTCTAGAACAGTGTCTGGTGTCAGCAATGAATTGAATTGGATGGAAATACAACCTTCTGATCCATTCAGCCTGGGCTGGGGTTGAAGTACCCTTTAACAACCAGACAGAGTATATATCCTAGGCCCAATGTTACTCTCTAGCACCCATCTAGCTGCTGCTGCTGCTCCTTCTCCTCCTCCTCCTTCTTCCTGTGTCCACTTCCTGGATAGGGCAGATGTTACCACAGTGAGTTAGGTCTTTGTAACAGCCAGATTAAACTACTGTTGTGCACTTTACCAACTTGGGGCTCCCTTTGAAAAGTGTTGAGAAACTTCTGTTAGCCCCAAATATGGCTGCCAGAACTTTGACTTGAGTCAGATGGAGCAAACATATAGCTCTATTTTAGCACTGGCTGTCTATTAATTGTAATGATCATTCACGCATTGTATACAATCACAATATTGAATGCAGAACTGCCTTGCGGTTATCTGCAGAGCAGCAGAGAGGGAGGCCAGCAGTGGTGTTGGTAGCTGTGAACCCTCAACAGCGGCTTGTGGGTGTCACCTGGTGTCAATAGGCCTGCTTTCTCACTGTGCAAGCAATAAATTATCGAATCTATAATTTCATTTTATCTTACTTAGTAATGCAAACTCCAGTTCATGGTATAATCTGTGAAAATTCCTGGAAAAAAGGTAACTAAAGGCTGTTGGCAGTGTAGCCTTTGTCTAAGAAGAAAATATATTTTTTTGAAAGTTGAAACCTATAATTCTGGAACATTTTTTGCATGTATTTTAATCCTCATTCTTTTAAAATGATTTATTTCAGGAACAAAGAACTGTAAAAATCCCTACTATCCATTTCCAAAACAAAATTATCTAGAATTACATCACGGCGGAAGAACCTATTGTTTTTCTTCACACTATAGCTCAAGGGCTGACTCCGTATCAAATCCATTTTCAGTCTTCCAGAAATTCAGTTGCAGATATCACTCTTATGCTTCTTCTTTTTGAGTATGAAAAACACACATTGTGTGTGTGTTTTCTCCTTCATTTCCGCCAAACAAATTATGTTCCCCAAACTACATAGTAGCTGAAGGCTACTTGGTGTTCCAGGTTCACTCTTTTTATTACTAATACCAAATAGTTCAAATTGGAACAGCAATAAATATATTAAATAGAAGTTTCTGAAAAATCTTAAACTAGCGTTGCTGTTTAGGTTTCAGAACCATTGCAAAGGAAACATACAGAGTACCATTACAACAGCCCTCTTAAGGCATCACAGTCACTCCACATGCACACAAGCACATGGAGAGCATCATGTAGGGAACAGCTGGGATGAGTGAGTTAAGCTCTCCTCCATCATTTGGAGCTTCTGAAGGTGGGAACTTTGTGTACTAGAGTTCTATATTACACCGGAACTTTCCTAAGTACAGGTGATACCCCATTTTGGATGGGATGGAGCTTAGCACATTCACCCTTGCAATTTCCCATGCTGTAAGGATTCCCCAACTCCTTGCTCTCACCCACCTGAAAATTGCTGAGGGTCTTGGAGAACACTTAATGGTGTTGGCGTCCCGTCCCGTCCCCCCCGTCTGCTGTAGCAATAGTAACATGCTATGCTAGGTGCTGTATGATATTTAATTATATTTTGATTGCTTCTTTTATTTCTCATATTGTATTTTATTGCATTTGCATTTGGAATTCCACAGAATTCTGTAAAATTCAAACTGCATGTGCCCTATTTGTGGAACAACCATACGATGCTCACCAACCATCGGAGGTCCATGGACCACAGTTTGGGAAGCCTTGATCTAGGGCTAAATGTACTACAAGGATGAAAGGGCAGGCCAGCTCCCAGCAATCAGTACCCAACTGATGCTGGTGTGAATATCCCCTGGCAAAGGGTGCTTTGCCCCTGAAGAGGGATGGAATCATTGCTGAGACTGTGGATGCAGCTATTTACCTACACTTTCCTCTCTTTGCATCCAAGGGCAGGAATGTGTCCTTTATCAGTCATCCTCTCTCTGTGATAAATGGCTCAGTTCACTTTCTTGGGCTATCTGTCACAATCTTCTCTACGACACAGAACACCTTGTTTGGTTTAGTTCTCTACGTGAAATTACTACAATGTGTTTTGAATGGTGTGTGTGAGAGTCAGGAAACTGATCCTTCTGTGTAGCACAGGCCTAAACATGATGACTTCTGATTTCTCCCAGGCCTGTGAGATGGCTCCTGAAGAGATTCTATGCTCCAATTCAACTGAAAAAACACCTCTGATCCACCAACATGAACAGCAGGAAGTGAAGAGAATGAAAGCGATAGGTTCTAATAAGATAGCCTCAGATGGCTCGAGGAAACAAGCTGAAATGCTGACTAAAGTCAAATAAGGGGAAAAACCATCATTCGGTCCAAATGATGGGGTGGGGGACTTCTTGGCCTCAATTTCTTTCTTTTTTTAATCTTAACTATATTAACTTTTATTAAACATGCATGTCAAGAATGTGAGTAATGCAAGGGAAAACAAACAAACCAATTGACCGAAAGCAAACGACAACTCAAAGATAACCCAAGTATAGGCATGCATCCACAAGAAAAATTATGGTGAACATTACTAGAGAAATGTCTCCTCAATTCCTTCCTCATTCTGTTATTACATTACTTACTTCTGAGGCCAAATGGCCATTGAAATTATGGAAGTGTTCCAATAAATGATCAGTGTAGCTTCAAAAATATTTTCTGGATAAGAAATAGCTAAATATATTGTTGGATTGCAATTCCCATCATCCCTGATTATTGGTCACGCCACCTGGGAGTGGTGGGAGCCAAAGTCCAACAGCATATTAGGGATGGGTGGTACCTTTGGCTAGAACTTGGGGGAATGTTGTCCATTTTGTTCCCATGTTACAACCTATTGAGAAGCCTGTATTAAAATCCTATGTTCTCAGTGCAATATCTTTGCTCTCACAAGCAATAATGGCAAGATATATATTCTGATGCCTTCACTTCAGTTCCTGAGGCAGAATAAAATTCAAAACCGAAAAGTTAATATTGAAAAGTAGGGCATGGCAGGAAGTGGGGTAGAACAAGCATCTTTGTATGCAGCCATGCCTAGCAATTTTCCATATTTACAATTCCCGCCCCCCATATATAATGCATTTTTATGTTATCTTCTCCAGTGTATGTGTTTTTATGCACACTCTTTCCTAATATATCCATTTTGTACACATCATTTGTTTGGAGAACTGCATCGCAAATTCAGATAAGTATGAATTTAGAGGAAGAGATGTGTTTCAGTTTGGAAGTGCAAATCAGTTAGCTTCTAAAGTGTTAATCAAACCTAATATCTCTCCCTCTCTCCTCCATCCATTCCTGGTCCAGTTGTGCTGGATTCACTTCAGCTCCCCTGACAACATGGCCAATGTTCCAGGATGATGGGAGTTTCACATCCACAAGACAACAGGTTGGGAAAGACTGCCCTAAAAATTATATCTTGCCAGAAAGAGGACTACAGTATTACTTTGCCCTCATTAAAATAGCCCTAAGGAAATAGACCTTGAAATAAATATAGCATAAAATAAGAACAATACTGACAAAAAAATGGTGAGGTTACTGGTCTAATCAAGAGTAAACAGATCAACCATACTTAAGGTATTTCTTTAATTACTGAAAACAAAACAAAAAGCCCTGCCTTATGGTTTTCTAATAATACAAGTATTTTATGAGGGTGAAGTCTGGGACATGCATCATACAAAAGGGTGATACGCAACTTAATAGTGCACATCAAAGACCTAAGACATCCTGGTGTGAAATCTATCAGCAGCAAACACCAGGAGGAAGGAAAGAGGTTAATGTTCTTTAGTCTATATCCGTCTTGCTTTTAAGTCACTGCTATATTTGTTTCAGTTTTGTATTAGTTCTATGTCTCTTCACACCTGCTGCCCAGACCTGCCTAAATCTGTTGCAATCTGTTAAACATTTTTTTCCTCCTCAACGAACAAAAGTCTCACAAAAAAAAAACTTAGTATATTTAAGACCTGAGGAGAAAAATGACAGAGAAACATGAAGAAAGTGAGGATTCTAAATCACCAGAGGCTTGAATCAGCTCTTTTTATACCCTAAATTACAAGGCAAATAAGGGTCATTTGAGGAAGGTTCTCATGAGTTGGTTTGTGCTGCTAGTAAGGCATTCTGAGGTAGATAAGGGAGTCCCTAAGCTACTGAGACACTCTATGGTCTTAACTGTCCAAACAATGCACAACTGTGTTTCCCTCTCAATAAACCAAGCTGGCTGGGGAACACCAAGTGCTCAAGAGAAGCAAAACATTTAGAGGAGAGCAGGGGGGAGTCAAAACTCAACCCACCAATGATCCTTTCCCTTATCAGTGTCCCACAAAGGGTCCTTGTTGGACAGGTGACATTTCCCCAACTCTAGTCTTTCCTGGGGATCATGCTCTTTTCCCCCCACTACTACCACTTGCCCTCTTACAAGTCCTATTGTGCGCACCCCAAAATGATAAATTCTGACCTTGTGGGAGCTACAAAATCAAAAATCACCACATATCCTCACAGACATTTCCTTGTGAGTTGGAATGGGGAAACAATTCAATTTACACTTTCTGGAGCAATATACAAACCAAAACACAGCTATCATTTGAATTTTATACTTGTTCAAATTTAGAGATGCTGGTCTCCAATCAAAAAGTGCAAATAAAAAACACACGATACATTAGTAGAAAGTATGTACCAAAAGGGGACGCGGGTGGCGCTGTGGGTTAAAGCCTCAGCACCTAGGACTTGCCGATCGAAAGGTCGGTGGTTCGAATCCCCGCAGCGGGGTGCGCTCCCGTCATTCGGTCCCAGCGCCTGCCAACCTAGCAGTTCGAAAGCACCCTTAAGTGCAAGTAGATAAATAGGGACCGCTTACCAGCGGGAAGGTAAACGGCGTTCCGTGTGCTGCGCTGGCTCGCCAGATGCAGCTTGTCATGCTGGCCACGTGACCTGGAAGTGTCTCCGGACAGCGCTGGCCCCATGCCTCTTAAGTGAGATGGGCGCACAACCCCAGAGTCTGTCAAGACTGGCCCGTACGGGCAGGGGTACCTTTACCTATGTACCAAAAAATCCTTATAGTGAAATTTATGTGCAAAATGTGGTATATTGGATAAAATTGAATACAAAATGTGCATATTAGGTGCATACAAATTTTCATGTTAACTATTTTGAAAATTGTGAAAACAGGGAGAACTGAACATAATAAGGGGGGGTGGAAGGAACAAAAAAATGACTGTTTTGACTATCAATACATTGGGGTTTATTTATTTTTTGTACATAACTTTCACAGTCTCCTTTCAGAAGATACTTAGTTGATTCTACTATTTACTTAGCAAATATCATACCCTACAAAAAGGGACTGGGAGGGGTATGTGTTTGCAGGAGATCATAAAGAATGGGAATGGGTCTAAAAAAGTTCTACAAAAGGCCACGGTAGCTCAGAGTCCCCACCTCAAATTGTCTGACTGCATCTGGCTTGCAAGGAAAATGACATTTATTTTTCACAATTCCTTGCATTCACAGCTTGCAGTCAGATACCAGTTTTAGTTCTCAGTGGAGAAGTTAGCGAAAATTGTTGGTATTGAAAAGCAGGCAAATTAGACATAGCAGGTGTTGGTTTTTAACTTTCCTACAGAGCCAGACCCACACTGTGACAAACTGACAAAATATTTCGCCTTCCAGTGCTGAAAGACAACCAGAGTTGTCTTCTTACTTGCATTATGCTTATTAAAATAGTCATAGAAAAGGAAAAGTGTAGAAAAGGAAAATTATATTGCTGTACTTTTTGAAACGTCTTATGTAAAGTGGACACAGTATGCCAAAACCCAGGCCTGGGTACCTCTTGATCTTTTATTTACATTATTTATGGGCTGTCCTCTTATAAAAAGAAGTTTGCAGGGTGGCTCAGTTATTGTATTGGTGTAATTGAAAAGGGTTTCAACAAAGCCTAATGATGTTTTAACACTTTGGTTATGCTACAAATACCACTTATATAGTTTATGCCATCTTTCCACTTGGCATCACTCATTTAAAAAATCTTGTCCTGTATATCCATTTCCTGTCTTTGCTTCTCTGTCTTCAACTCTCATCTTCACCCCTTCTTTCCATTTTCTCCACCCGTCCCCTTGCCCTCTTCCATCGTATCTTTCTGACACACAGATTGTATTTGTTTACTGCAGGAATGGGAACTGTTTTCAGTCAGAAGTCCATATTCCCTTCTGGGTATATTCATGCCAGTGGTGAGTGAAGTCGGAAGCAAGTCACCTTTAAACCTTCCCAGCGACAGGAGGGCAGAGTGGGGAGTTAATGCAGGAATGAGGAACCTGTGGCTCTCCAGAACTTTCTGGACTTCAATTCCCATAAGCCCCAGTCAGCATGGCCAATAGATAGACTTTTCATGTCTGGAGAGCAGATCTGTTTTTGAATGAAGATTATTATCCTGGGGACTACTGGAGTTGCATTGGGACGCTTTTTACAAATACCTGTCTGCACCATTTTGAATTTTCCCATTTTTGTTCTTTGGATAATGGCCACCCAGTTTCATTAGTTTCAGTCCCATTCAATCTAGCAGGAAGAAAAAGGAATTAAAAGGTGTCCCTGGAAGGAGCATCTTAGGTGATTAATTAGATTTCTCAAGTGTATTATAATGAACTGTTCGTAAATACTCAATTTACTTTTTAAAAACACAAAATGAATATTCAGGAAGATAGCGTATTAGCCACAAGGAGCAAGTCCTGCAAATGCTAGGAGAGACCGGATAGTTTAACTTTTATTATGATAGTGTTGCCAAATTTCAAAAAGTAAAAACCAGGACACCCCGAAAGCCTTTTTTAAACAAACCCCAAAGCTGTTGAAAATATGACATAGGGGTAACACTCTCTCTCTCTCTCCCTCTCCCTCTCTCTCTCTCTCTCTCTCTCTCTCTCTCTCTCTCTCTTTCTCTCTCTCTCTCTCATGAGTTAGCATGCCCAGGTAAGGAAAGGGATACTTATGTATTCTTTGCACAATCCCCAGAACCACATTAAGCCATCCAAGCCTTGATCTGGGCCCCTTCTGTGCAAAAACCTTTGCCCGTGGACTATTAGCACCTTCCCTGCCACCTTCTCAAAGTCTGTCTAATTTTGAGAAGGTGCCGTAAGGGCTTTTGGATGTTCCCGCAGTCTTGACATGGCGTTCCCAAAGCGAGACTTGCCTGACACCAGCAGGTTATTGGTTATTGGTACCAGATGGATGTATTTATTTGACAAAGCCTTTTAGATCTAGTTTCATGTGCAATTCAATTCATCCATATGTTTTTACTTCTGCATCTTGTTAAATGTTAGCTTTATTGGGGTTGTTCGGATTTAAATTTGTTTGTTTAGACTTTGCTAGCTGTTTTGGGAAGTAATCATCTAAAGAAGTAGCTGAAATCCTTTGAATAAAGAAAGGACTGCATCCACTCCTAACAAAACAACAACAAAACCAACAGAATGGTGTTCTGCTCTGACTTCTTAATGCTGTAGTAAGGAATTTTCTGGGATATCCTCGGCACTGAATACTGAGATAGCATAGGAAAATAGGGGAAGCTGCCTGAAGGGCTCGGTTTGTGGGGAGAGTGAGGCAGGTCCCTTCGCTGTGCCTGGTGGGCTGAGGTGAAGCACGGCCCCTGCCCCTCGCCGCCCTTCCCTCACTCACCTGCGCAGGCTGGGCAGGAAAGGTGCAAGCTGCCACCCAAGGGGCTTTAGTCTGGTGGAGGAGGAATAGCAATTGTCCTCAGGTGAAATGATTGGGGGTCAGCCAGTCAACCCTGCATGAAGAAGAGTTTGGATTTGATATCCAATTTTATCACTACCCTAAGGAGTCTCAAAGCAGCTACCAACCTCCTTTCCCTTTCTCCCCAACAACAAACACTCTGTGAGGTGAGTGAGGCTGAGAGACTTCAAATAAGTGTGACTAGCCCAAGGTCACCCAGCAGCTGCATGTGGAGGAGCGGAGACACAAACCCAGTTCACCAGATTATGAGTCTATCGCTCTTAACCACTACACCACACTGGTAGTGATGGAGCTTTGAGTTCTCCTCCTATACCCCTCCTAACTACGCTACTGCAGGGAAGCCCCCCCCCCCTCTGCGGCAGCCCTCACAGCACTGGCAGTGGCAGAGATCCAGCCTGCACTTCCCTCGCCATGAAGCAGGCATCAGGGTTCAAGGAGCTTCCTAGCACAGGGGAGCTTGGCATTATGCACCTGGAGAGGCAAGTGTGGGACAAGGAACCAAGGAGACAGGGGCAGGTACACATCCTACCTCTCTCTAAGTGCTCCACTGCACACACACACACACACACACACACACACACACACACACACACACCACAACCCCACCTCCTGCCATCCCCCATCCTATATGCGCTTGGCTAGCAACAGCCTTGCTCTCCAGCAGGAAAGGAAGCGACACTTCCACTTCCAGAGCACAGTTTTTTGTGACCCCAGAATGGCAGTTCTCATGCACACATGCTCTCTTCACCCCAAACGAAAAGGCTTCTGGACATGTTGCAATTTTTTTAAAAAAAATTCCCCAGGATGCTATTTTTGTCCTTTGAATCCCATACATGTCCAGGAAAATCCCGATTATGGCAACCCTACTTATGAGATGGGATCTTTTGAATTAAAGAATTATGTAAATTTAATCATATTGCCAAATCACAGGTTTCTTTTGAGAAAAGCACCTTAATTGGCCAAGCAAGGCAATGCTATCACTTTAATAACTGCCAACTGACAGCACTGATGCTTAAAATGAAAAATAAAGCGAGGGCTATCGGGACCTTCTATCAGCTATTTTTATTGCAGTGACGTTATCAGAAATCAACTACTATTATTCAGTTTCACTTTTAAAAACAACAACCAACCAACACTCTCTAAATAATTCTTTAACATCTAAAGGTAGCATCAATCTCTAGCTATTGAATAATAGTCCTGAATGGTTATCAATAACAAAATCTCTTTCTGCAAAGCTGCAAGAAGAGACTTCGTTCAGTGGCAGAAAACACATTCTTTTTAGTTTAAAGGCCCTGGACTCAATCGCTGGTATCCCTAACTTGAGGGATGTGGGTGGCACTGTGGTCTAAACCACTGAGCCTCTTGGGCTTGCCAATCAGAAGGTCAGTGGTTTGAATCCGCGTGACAGGGTGAACTCCCATTGCTGTGTCCCAGCTGCTGCCAACCTAGCAGTTTGAAAGCATGCCAGTGCAAGTAGATAAACAGGTACCACTGCAGTGGGAAGGTAAATGGTGTTTCCATGCGTGTTGGTTTCTGTCACCGTGTCCCATTGTGCCAGAAGTGGTTTAGTCCTGCTGGCCATATGACCCGGAAGGCTGTCTGTGGACAAACGCCGGCTCCCTCGGCTTGAAAGCAAGATGAGCGCTGAAACCCCATAGTCACCTTTGACTGGACTTAACCGTCCAGGGGTCCTTTACCTTTTACCTTTACCTTTTATCCCCAACTTGGGAAAGACTCTGTCTGAAACTCTGGACAGCTACTATGGCAGAGCTAGACTGACTAATGATGTGACTAGGAATGAACCAGCTTTCTATTTTCCTAAGAATTATGGTTCTTGATCCTCTGAAATTCAAGACCTGCAGATCTTTGAGATTAATGCTCAAAGAGCCCAAGAATAAAACAGACATATCATTTTTTTGAAATTCTGATTTTCCATACTTTGTTTCCATGAATAAACACAGGCCTTCTTTTGCTGAAAGTTCAATGACAGAATTTGAAGTAACTCTGTTTGTGGCTACAAAGAAGAAATTCCAGTGAAGTGAGGCTGAGTGCTCTTTTGCTGTACTGCCATGTATTCTGCCCAGTAACCAACAGTTACAACAGTGTGAATATAACATCCTCTCTGTAGATGGTACATAACTTTCAGTTATTGTTTATTATTTATTTGATTTTTGTATACTGCTATCCATAAAATTTCATAGAGGTATACAAGATAAAACAATAAAAAACAATGCCCAATAAAACAGACAGATGAACTCAATAAACTGTCTCGACAAACAGCAGCAGAACTTGCACAATAAAAAGAACAAGGCAAGGCTATCTAAAAAAAGAATAGTTTTCTGCTATCCCTGAAAGGATAACAGGGAGGAGGTTAAAGGAACATTAGGATAGAGTTCTGAGGCAATGAGGCTACCACAGAGAAGGCCCTCTTTTTTTAATATAGTATAATCTAGAAAGATAAAGACTAGAGGATTTTCTCAGAAGATCTTAATGTTGCTTCTAAATGGAAAGTAAAATGAAATATCTGATGGGGGGGCAGAATGCAATTGCATGGATCAACTGGTTATAGGTTTAAGACCAAGTTTATATTTGTAGTACTTAGGCATATGAATGTAGCTCAGGGCAGTGCATAAAACATACACTTAAAGCACGCACATCTTCAGAAGAATGCTGAAAACTGTTAAGGGTGCTGGAAACTGTAGGTTCTGTGAGGCGTAAGCTACAGTTCCCAGAATTATTTGGGGGAGGTGTGCTTTGAATGTTTCGCGTGTATTCAGCAATATAATAGTGATATTCAGGTTTAAAGGGGCAGTCCATACTAATGCATTTGTAATTTTCATTGCATTGCACATTTGAAAGTTTTGTGTTCCACACTGGGTTTAATCAATAAGTTCTCAATATTCTATCATGGCCTCCCAAGAGGGAAAGTATGGTGTGAAGATTACTACCTCTAGTGCTCACACACTTATTATTTCACCTAAAGAAAAGGAGTCAAACTAACAGAGAACAATCTCACAGGGAACATGACAAGAAAACAATCTCACAAGCTTATTTCCCCCTGTAAACTGGCTGTTTTGTTTATCCCTGTGGTTTATCTGCAAGGCCGCTATGGATGCTCTTCCAGTCGGCAAAAAGATAACAAAGCAGTATATGGAGGGATATGGCTGCTCACATCACTTCAGGAAGATGTTCCTTTGCAACTATGTCTGAAGCCCCACAGCCACAACCCTGACTTTGCTGCAGTAGCAGAACAGTGAACGACTGGGCTGTAAACATGTAACCACATAAAATTTAGCATCTAATTTGACACTACTGCTTTCAAAATCATATAGAACATTGGTTAACCAATGCTAGAGTTCCCTGAGACACACTATTTCTCTTGAAGTATTAACAGGACACAGATTTTAATTAACAAATATGTGAGGAAAACAATATCCTACCTGGTTCTACATCTTGAACAAATCTCTACTGTCTATTGCGCCTGTTCCCTCATTGCCACCACCATAACCACAGAATAAGATATAAGGTGGATTATTAACTGTGTTCAGTCAAACACATTCTGAGATTTCTGCCTTTTGATTTTATGCATTAAACTAGCTGTCTTATTGCCTTCAGCTCCTCTGCATACAGGGACGCGGGTGGCGCTGTGGGTTAAACCACAGAGCCTAGGACTTGCTGATCAGAAGGTCGGCGGTTCGAATCCCCGCAACGGGGTGAGCTCCCGTTGCTCAGTCCCTGCTCCTGCCAACCTAGCAGTTCGAAAGCACCTCAAGGTGCAAGTAGATAAATAGGTACCGCTCCGGGGGGAAGGTAAACGGCGTTTCCGTGCACTGCTCTGGTTCGCCAGAAGCGGCTTAGTTATGCTGGCCACATGACCCGGAAACTGTACACTGGCTCCCTTGGCCAATAAAGCGAGATGAGCGCTGCAACCCCAGAGTCGGTCACGACTGGACACCTTTACCTTTACCTCTGCATACCAAGGTACTGAAGCAGCTTTGTGGTTAGTCCGAGGTTGTTTGGGAGAAATTGTATCTATGACCTGAGTAATGCTCTTATTCCAAATGTACCAGGCCCTTGACAAGGCTGCTGGAATGAACTGCAGGAAGTCACTCCAGAGACTTCAAAAATCCATCTGGATTCATCTGTTCCCTGCTGTATATGGGCCACAACTATCAGTTTACCATCACTGCAGAGACTTTGAAACTCTACACAAATATGACAGCAGAGATAAAATAGGTAAACACATCATATAAATTAGTTAAATTTGTTGTTTAGTCGTTCAGTCATGTCTGACTCTTCATGACCCCATGGACCAGAGCACGCCAGGCACTCCTGTCTTCCACTGCCTCCTGCAGTTTGGTCAAACTCATGTTAGTAGTTAAATATTAAAACTTTTTTTCTAAAAAGTGCAACTTTAGGAATATGAAACTCTTTTTATCAGAGTTCCATATGTCATCTATGGAAATGTGTGTGACAGTGCATCAAAGTTCAGCCTTTTCTGTCTGTCTCTTGGCATTATGGTCATTTCCATGAGCTGTACATGAAGTTTATCAGGTCTATTGTGAGTACCTGACTGAATTGCTTAATTCAAAAGGTACCATCCTAAACATTTGCCTCCTTGACAAGGAGCTATCTGAGCCTAGTCATCGGCACCATCTCAGCCTGACGTTGACTGATTGCTAGCCTTAACAATGACTTTGATGAAAATCCCAGCAGCCAAAAATAAACCTTAAAAGAGACCCTGATACTAGCTCTCTTTTTTCTCCCATTGCATACTCCGGGGACTTCTTGTGATGATGATTAATAGGAATTGCATGCAAGCTCCTCTGAGAAGTTACTACATAAATGGCTTCCAATTAAAGTAAATGGTTCACAGACTTTCTCTTTAACACCTCCCCTTCTTTTCTAATTCTGGGTGCTCTGTTAAAAATATTTTTGACAGATGTAGCATATAAAATATATAACCATTTAAGATCCTTCCTCAGCTTTTATGAACATGGCACTTCATTAAAGAATACCTTAGAAGTATACCATTCTTTATGCGAGCATGAAGACAAGGTAAATGATTCATAGCCCACAGGTTTATATGTTATATATTGAAATATTCCGTGTTTAACACTGCATATATTTAAAGCACCATTGTAGCACGATCAGTCCTTACTTTTACACCCCATCCTTTGCTGTCAAAAACAGAAGATGGCCACCTTGTAGGAACATAGGAAATTCCTCTGTATCTACTACTAGCACTGGTTGATCCAGCATTGGTCAATGAGAGCACTGGTCATTCTAGTTATTATCAACTTTATTACTCATAAATTTACTACCCACAAACTGCAGGGGAGGCCTGTACCTCAGTGATAGACCATCTGCTTTGCATGCAGAAGGTCTCAGGTTCAATCTCCAGCCTCTTCAGGTAGGGCTGGGAGAGAGTCCTGCCTGAAACCCTGGAGACCTGCTTCCAGTAAGTGTAGAAAATACTGATCAACATAGGCCAATGGTCTCAATTGTTATAAGGCAGCTTCCTATCTTCCTACCCTTCACCAGCAGTTCCCATGGCATGTTACGACGATCTAATATTCAACATTTAGAATGGTTAAAACCGATTCAAGTCACAGGAATAGTTTCCCTATACCTAACAAGAGCATTGGTCACTAGTGACTGCTATCCAGGCTTTTAGACAGCAATTTCTTGCTACTCTACCTGCAGCTGACAGGTATCATATCAAAATCTATTTACAATGATGTACATTAGCCTGACTGAAAGAGGAATCATTTTGAGCTTAATGCTTTCTGTGGAAAAGCAAAATAATATCCTGCCTTTAAATCTCCACCCAATCTTATGTTGCTTTGTGTGAGCTGTTTTATACTTTTGAAACCTGTGTTACAAGCTACAGAAGGATTTGAATTATTCTAAATATCGCTCAGGACGCGGGTGGCGCTGTGGGTAAAAGCCTCAGCGCCTAGGGCTTGCCGATCGAAAGGTCGGCGGTTCGAATCCCCGTGGCGGGGTGCGCTCCCGTTGTTCGGTCCCAGTGCCTGCCAACCTAGCAGTTTGAAAGCACTCCCGGGTGCAAGTAAATAAATAGGGACCGCTTACTAGTGGGAAGGTAAACGGTGTTTCTGTGTGTGGCTCTGGCTCGCCAGAGCAGCGATGTCACGCTGGCCACATGACCCGGAAGTGTCTCCAGACAGCGCTGGCCCCCGGCCTCTTGAGTGAGATGGGCACACAACCCTAGAGTCTGTCAAGACTGGCCCATACGGGCAGGGGTACCTTTACCTTTTTAAATATCGCTCAATAGAGGAGGAACTGATTTGAAAACTGGTGAGTACTTCAAAATAGAATTAAAAATGCAGTTTTCCAGGGTACTTAATCATGCAAAGAGCACCCAAATATACAAAAGAACAGGCATTCATGCTTTATGTAGCCATGTTAAGACAGTTTTAAGAATCCAACCTCTGTTCTAACAAAGTTTTTCACCACAATCCAAGGCAGTCTGTTCCATCATCAAGCAACTCTTACCATCAGAAAGTTCTTCCTAATGTTTAGTCAGAACCTCCTTTCTTGTCTTACCTCCTCAAGCAGCAGAAGACAAGCTTGCTCCATCATCCATCTGACTGCCCTTCAGACTTTTGAAGATAACTATCACCCATTCTTTCCCAAGTGATCATAATAATGTGGAAGAAGTAAACAGGGCGATGCCTGCTGCCCCCACCCCTACACATGGAGAAGTCTGAAGAGAGACGGCTGCTCTACACACTTAGATTCCCCCTGGACTACAAGCTACAGAAGCAGTGGGTGGGTTTTTAAAGGGGGTACTCAAGGTATGCAGTACTAGCACCTCTTTTTTGTTGTTGTTAAAAAGTGTGGCAGTCACTGTACTGTAACAACTTTATGATGAGTACCGGCACCTATTTTTCTAGGGTGGAAAGCACTGTGCAGAGGTATTTAAATTATTCTGAATATTGCTCAATAGAGAAGTGAGGAGAATGGATGATGATCAGGGCAGTATTGTAAATCATGGGGTGGAGTGGGGAGTGACATGCATAGAGTAGGCTATGCTTGTCAGACCTTGCTTCCAAATGCAGGAATGCTGAAGGGGGGGATTGGGCATTGCCCCACTCTCTTCATCTACCTGATTATAACACCTGAAGGGGGCTTTTGTCTATGTGTATTCCTATCTGATTTCTACACATATCAGAATCCGACTTAATCCAGGTTACAGATCATGAAAAGATCTATACAGTGGTACCTCAGGTTAAGTACTTAATCCATTCTGGAGGTCTGTTCTTAACCTGAAACTGTTCTTAACCTGAAGCACCACTTTAGCTAATGGGGCCTCCCGCTGCTGCCATGCCGCCGGAGCCCGATTTCTGTTCTTATCCTGAAGCAAAGTTATTAACCTGAAGCACTATTTCTGGGTTAGCGGAGTGTGTAACCTGAAGCGTATGTAACCTGAAGCGTACGTAACCCGAGGTACCACTGTACATGGATAACTGCGCATATAGCAGTAGTAACCGATAAACCCATCACAATTTTATGTAACCTCGCGGGGTGAATTCACCCAAAGAGATGCCTTGACATTCTGAGGAGGATGCTTGTTGTTGTTGTGCGTGAGTGACATTCTGATGAAGAGCGGAAGATTTGAGGAAGAGAAAAGGCTGCAGAGACCACAGGGCGAGTGAATAAAAAGCACCATCCAGGGAAGACAGTGGAGTCTTTTGTCCTCACGCAGCATTCACCCAGAGGCAGCTCCACAAAGTCACAGAGCCTGCGATGCCTAAAGCTGCCTCACGGCCTAGGACCACAGTCAGCTCAGCAACAATTTAATTGCTCACTGTTGGAAAATTGGTTAATTGGATTCCATTCCCTCTTGTTTTTAGTTTTTATCTGATTAGAGATTTAATTACATTGTATACAGTGGTTATCTGAATAATTCCTATTGCTTCTTCCCTCTTTCTCCCTCCTTGTTTAATAAAACCTTGTCAACGATTTCCTCCCCAAACCCTAACATGGTTTAATCACATGGACAAGGGCTTAAGTGATTTGGGGTACACAAATATTCTAGAAGTCATTGATTTTTGTATATATTTATTACAAGAATTTATATCCCACCCTTCATTATCATCCCAGGTTGAATTAAAAAGTTAAAACATCACATACATCCACAAAATGGTTTAAAATACAATTCAATAAAATTGAACTGTCAGCCCACATAAAACATCTAGCAGGCTCAGAAAGCCTGCAGGAAGATGAATTTTATTTTATTTTATGAAGCTGATGATGAATGCTAGATAATGACTGTGCCAGTCAAGCCTCCGTTGAGAGAGTGTTCCACAAATGGGACTCCCACCAGTTGAAAAGGGTATGCTTGAAATTCAAGATTAGCTTGGGAAATGTAGGGCACTGGAATAAGTGAAACCTTTGAGTTCTGTTCCAGATTGCTGTAGTAGATTTTGAAAGCAATGTACTCTAACCTTCCAAATAACCTAGGATGCATGCCTGTCTCCGCGCATGTGCAAAAAAGCCTAGCATAGCCTATGGACTTTCGGGACTGTGCTGACTCTTGTCTTTCAAACTATTTCCATGTTGAATCTGAAAATCCACTAAAAATCAGCCAGTGTCTAGTCTAGAAATTAAGCTGCTCCAATGGCAACCTGGAAATTCAGCTCAAGTTCCATTTGGAGTAGAATTCAATATCATTCACAGCTGCAACAATTAGACTTGCAGATTTTTATATGCTTTTAAAAGTAGCTATTTTTCTCTCTTTTGCCCTTTAATGGGGAGAAACCTTTCCTTACACTGTTTTGTTTTTTTTTTGGGGGGGAGCACTATCATTTTGCATTCCTTGCTGCACATTGCCTGTAGAAGATATTAGGATGGGTTTCCTGACATCACAAATCCCCTATGAATAATAGTTGGGTATAAATATTGTGCTTCGGTTTTCATTTCTGCAAGACTCTCCACTTAATCAATTTGTCTTCCTGGGATATTTTGAATGAGTAGTTCTAGTTATTTTTAAAGGGCTGTCGAATTACCTTTGCCCACCACTATCATTTGTTCTAAAAGTATAATAAACTTCATACTAATAAGTATTGGGGATAAGTTCAGATCATAATTACACAAGGCAGTACTGTAGCATCAGGTTAGATTGGACACTATCTACTATCTGATTTGTCTCACCAATTGCTACTGAAATGAGTGAGTTGTGCAGATAATTTTTGTGTTGAAGCCACTTGAGATCAGAGAGACAGACAGATGTTTAGATTTGGATTCCAGATTTGAACTGGAATACTCAAGCAGCTTACAATAAAATGAAGAGTTCCATTGATAAGAACATACATCTTTAAAAAATAATTTTAAAAGCCTGCTCACGGGGAGAACATTTAGTTCTTCTGAACATGTAAAGGTAAAGGGACCCCTGACCATTAGGTCCAGTTGTGACCAACTCTGGGGTTGCGGCGCTCATCTCACTTTATTGGCCGAGGGAGCCGGCGTACAGCTTCCGGGCCATGTGGCGAGCATGACTAAGCCACTTCTGGCAAACCAGAGCAGCGCACGGAAACAACGTTTACCTTCCCGCCGGAATGGTACCTATTTATCTACTTGCACTTTGACGTGCTTTCAAACTGCTAGGTGGGCAGGAGCAGGGAACGAGCAATGGGAGCTCACCCCGTCGCGGGGATTCGAACTGCCGACCTTCTGATCGGCAAGTCCTAGGCTCTGTGGTTTAACCCACAGCGCCACCCGCGCCCCTTGCATGAACATGTAGGAGGACAAAATTGGAAAGGGCCACTGTGATCATTCCCTGAACACAGACGCGTAGTTTAGGATTGTGTAGAGAGACACATTTCCTGAGCAAGAGTGGCAAAAAAGTCTAAAGGTATAGAGTGCTGTTTGGATTCATAATTCCTTGTGAAGCAGGATTATTTGAGCTATGTAGGTAATGGTACATTTTGTTTCTTTTCAATAAAAAGAGAGATTTCATGTGTTTATTGGAGAGCTTCCTGTACGTTTCCACAGAAAGCAGTTCTGATGCGAACCTTTCTGTTGCAAGAGTATAATGTATTTATGTTAAGTACATCCAGATGGTGAAACTCTTTATCTGATTATTCCAGTACACAAAGTTTGTGAGTTAGAATGGGTACTAATCACTAGGTATTAATTGCCTTAATTATGGTTTTCCCTGAGAGTTTTAAGAATTCTCATCAAGTAATCACTGCACATTTTCCAACACTATTTTCAGCATAGTGTGTGATTAAGTGAATACAGTCCTCAGTATATTGTGATTAATAAACTTAATCAGTGGCAATCCAAGGTGCTTGTAAAGCCACTTCTCGACACTGGCTTACTGCAGCAGCTACAGTGTATCTGCTGGTAGCTGGCATGAAGAAACATTGGTATGCTAAACACCTGCAAGCTAGGTATCAAGTTTGAATAAATCAAAATGGGTTCAGAGTCACACAAAACAAGGGGTTGAAATAACCGTCCTAGCATATTGTGATAAAGTCAAATCAATTTCTTATGTCCTGTTGTTAACTATATCCCATGATTGTGATAGTACACTGCAGTTTTTACTTATGGGAAAACTAGGTACAGTGGTACCTCAGGTTAAGTATTTAATTCGTTCTGGAGGTCCGTTCTTAACCTGAAACTGTTCTTAACCTGAAGCACCACTTTAGCTAATGGGGCCTCCTGCTGCCACCACACCGCCGCTGCACGATTTCTGTTCTCATCCTGAAGCAAAGTTCTTAACCCAAGGTACTATTTCTGGGTTAGCGGAGTCTGTAACCTGAAGCATCTGTAACCTGAAGCGTATGTAACCCGAGGTACCACTGTATTAAAGAAATATCCCCATTTGTTCCATTGTTCCAAACATGAGCAAAGTTGAGATTCCCTTCTTCAATCTTAAGAGTTCGCTGGTAGGCTTTTGTTTTTAAACGTATTTTATTTGTATGCCACCTTTCCACAGTTAAATCCATGCTCAAGGATTGGCTTACAATAGGAAACAAAAAAAATCAAAAATAGTCATAAAAAATAAGTAAAACATCAAAAAGTTCACAAAAAACTGAACAATTTCCACATAAATCACAAAATAATTATAAAAAATAATATCAATATAGTGCTATCTCTGATTGTGAACGTTCTGGAGGCCCGTTTGCAACCTGAAAGGAATGCAACCCGCGTGTCGCGATCTGCCACTTCTGCGCATGCGTGTGACATCATTTTGTGCGTCTGCGCATGCGCGAGTGGCGAAACCTGGAAGAAACCCTTTCCGGTACTTCCGGGTCGCCGTGGGACGCAACCTGAAAATGCGCAACTTGAAGCAAATGTAACATGAAGTATGGCTGTGACAGCAACAACACCCCGCACAACAACTGCCCCCTAAAGAACACCCCAGCCCAAGAGTCTGTTCAGCAGCCTCAGCTTTTATAGATGGGGGTCAGTCAGTACCCCACCCTCCCAGCTCAGGTGGGAAAAGGCCAGCAGGAACAGGTCTTCCAGAAGCCACAACCAAGATGGTCTCTGGCCTCTTCAGCAGCCTCAGCTTTTGTAGCTTGAGTCAGATTTCTGTGCTCAATATACGAACATGTGCGTGCAGTGAGGATTGTGACATCTGAAAGTAAAGCAGATGCTTTATCACTGAGCAAAGGCCCAATCTATTATATCTTAAAACCAAGTAGCTGGTTTCAGATGCCAGTAGCTGGCATCAAAAGCCAGCAAACAGCCATAAGGGTTTTGGGATAATTATTACTACATTTCCTGATTCAAACAGTTAAAAAAAGTTTCAATTTGCTACCTCTCCTATAAAGGAGACTACGTTTCTCTCCTTCCACCCGCAACTTGAGTTTAGTTACTCAAGCAAGACGTGTCTGTTTAAGCAATTCTTTATAGCTGAAAGTGTCTTTGCAAAATTTGCTTCTTTCAGCAGAGATCAAACTGCATCACAATAACAAAGCAGGCATTTTTGAGATTTTTCCTGCCTCTGGGCTTCTCAAATCATTGAAAGATTTTATTTTTATTTTTTAAGATAACATTAGGAAAATGAGCCTGAGGATTTGGATTTGCAAAGCTAGCTATGCTAGTAAAATCATGCAGGTTCCCCTTTCTGCCATTTAGCAATTATGTAGTTTTTGCAAAAACAACATATATGAGCAAAACAAGGCAGTCTCCAACAGATGCTGGCGTGTTTCTTATCAGCTGTGTTTCAGGGTGAAATAGCATATTGTACTGAAACTGAAAAGAGCAGTGGCTCCAGCTGACAGTGTTGATTATGTTCTGAAGTCATTATGGGATCTCAGAGATCTATGATGTTTCAGAAAGGCCATTAGCAGGAAGTTCAGAACTCTTGACAAAGATAAAATTATTACTACTATAGAATTCACCAGCATATTCCATCACATCGGGAGATAGGGAATAGTCTGGACTCATTAAGGCTGGCATTTGTTGTAATGCCATTGTTACCGGAAGAAGCATTTCAGTAGAGGCATAGGTAGAATTAGAAAACAACACACATTCAGTCTCATGATATGTATTTAAAGGAACTAAAAATATGAAGTGGCACCTGTCTAGATAGCTAAAAACTCATCTGCTATACATAATTTTAGATAATTTGTGAAGATAAAATAGATTCAGCATATTCCTTCCATCTCCACCCTTGGATCCATTGAAATCTGGGAACTTTGATTCTTCACAATGGAGAGACTTTTAAACGGTGCTCAGGTGAAAGAGAGGAGACCACATCTGTTGCTGTAGATAGCATGAGACGTGTCCTAGAGAGAGTCATGTTTCAGCCCTGCTCAGGGGTAAATCCCACTAGGTGACCTCTTGCCAGTTTAACCTACTTTCCAGAGTTGTTGTGAACACATTACATGGTTCCACCAGTCCCTAGCAGGAGTATTACTGATTGGGGCACAATCAAACCTGGAAATGGATCAACCACATACTGTTGGGGATTCTCAGACTGGGAAAAGGTTTCAACAAACTGGAAGGAAGAAAGCCCCCTACCCCCCTTTTTTTTTTACTTTCCCACCCCTTCTGGAAGCTTCCACTGCTGTTCTATACAGCTTTAAAGGCTAGCCCTGAACCTGAGTGTTTATTTTTAGAGATCAAGAGAGGGAGAACAGGCTTCTAGAGAGTTGGCAAATGAAAAAAATGTCCTTTTCATTTCATCCCCCATGAATTCATTCCATATAGCATGGTGATGGGAGGATGTTAACCTAATGATGCAACATATCCAACCTTAACCCTCTCCTCCAAAGATACTCCTCAAGCAGCCTAATTCCTTTCCCCTTACCTTTATTTCCAACTGACACCCTCAACTTTCAATCTTTTAATGGCTGTCAGTATCCAATAGCTCCTAGAAGCTCACAGACCACAAGTCCTGATCAGTCTATGTCATTTCAATCATAGAGTTGTAGAGTTGGAAAGTACCCTGAGAATCATCTAGTCCAGGCATGGCCAAGCTTGGCCCGCCAGATGTTTTGGGACCACATCATCACTAGCTAACAGGACCAGTGGTCAGGGATGATGGGAATTGTAGTCCCAAAACATCTGGAGGGCCAAGTTTGGCCATGCCTGATCTAGTCCAACCTCCTGCAATGTAGGAATATGCAGTTGTCCCATACAGGGATTGAACCTGTAACCTTGACATTATCAGCACCGTGCTCTAACCATCTGAGCTATCCAGGATAACAGAGCTACCCAGGATTTTTATTTATATATTTACAAAAGTCTTGCAAACCTATATATTTCTGTATGCAGAAACAACTACGGTACCTTTTTTGAGGAGGGGAAGCCTCAATTCATTGCCAAACTGATCTCCATTAGAACATCCCATTTTTGTATTAGAGGGAATTATGACAGCCCTGTGTATGATGTTCTTAGCTCATTGCGGAGAGAGCAGGATGGAAATGTAATAAATAATATGCTGCATTTTATCAAAATAAAGGCGTGTCCTGCACTAGCTTATGTTTCTGAGTGTTTAAGATTAACTCTAAATAAAAGATATTACAAAAAATGTAGCCCATCAGTTACACAATATGAATAACTACAATGAGAGCTGCTTCTGAAATGCAAGAATAATAAATCCATCTTCAGAAACTGCCTATTTTTTCTTTGAGATAAGCACGTTTCTTATTTTTATTTCATTTGTAAAACAGTAAAAAATGCAGAAGCAATATGAAACCAACATTAAGAGATAATGCACCTTACAATGTCAATAGTCTAGATAATTTCTGAAGATAATAATTTAGTTAATTAGTTTGCCTGAAAATATGTGTGTCACATACAGAGACATGTTCTCTGTACATACTACTATCACATCATAGATATGAATCACAGCAAGTTACTTTTTGTCCACGACAATAACTCTTTTTGTACCAATATGCATATTGAGAATTTCTGGGGTCTCAACAGATGCAGGATTTTATGGGATTTCCTTTAGTCTCATGCCATTTCATGACAAGTTACCCAATAGTTTTGTAATTGGGTTATTGAGTCCATTCAATTATGATTTTTATTTTTATTTTTGCAAGGGGAGTTGAGTAAAGAGGTTCTGTTGCCATTTTGATTAAATTTACCCAATTTGGTTTTGATCAAAATGTTGAAAGCTCCTTGAACCTAGGAGTTGGCTCCTATGTTCAAGGTGCCCAAAACATGTCTGGGGTGTCCTTTCTTTCATTCTTCAAATAATCCTTCTCATAATCTGCACTCTGTACCCTTCTTGAGTGTCAGCATTTCCTGAAAAACTCATGACATTCTCATCTGGGCTTTTGGGTAATTGTAGTTGTCTTTTTTATTTTTAACATACTAAAAACTTATGTCTGACAGGGTCTTCACTAGATGTTGGCATGCTGTGTCACTGGTCGCAAGCCGTGGAACACTCTTTTAGAAGAGATTTGACAGGCATCCTCCCTTTTGACTACAGGCATCTCTTGAAGATCTTTTTATGTAGACAGGCCTTAGTTTACAGATGTTTAATTGATTAACCAGTCACTGTAATGGCTATCTGTATTGATACTAATGGTGTTTTGTGTTTTTACAGATGCACGCCATCCTGATATTTTATGATAGGGTGGTGCAGAAACAATTTTATAAAAGAAGACAGAAAGTAATTAGTGCATTAAAAAAAAGCTGGAATTGGGGCTGGCTTTGAAAACAAAATAGTATATCATAATCTCAAGTATTTGGTAGGCTGCCCCTCCCCTGGTTTCCCATGCTTCAGTTAAAAGCTATCATGATGAGGTAACTTCCCATACGAGTCTTTTCCAGATCAGGAAGCACAGGGAATTGGGAGGATTGCAGAACACTGGAAGATTTGACAAAGAAATGTTTTTTTAAAAAAAACCCAGTGATAAGGTAAGCTCAACCCCACTAAAATTCTAAAGTGCCCTGAGAAATAGCATATATTTTGGATGAGGAATCAAAGGACAGGTTTGGGCACAGCACTCATTTTTTGTTCTTCCTGGTGACAAACTTGAGCAGGCTAATCTACATTCCACTCTTACCCCTTCCCCTTTCCTCAAAAATCTCTTCCTTATAGGGAGGAGACAACAGTAGGCAGCAGAGGGCTACCATCATTTTCTGCTGAGGTTTCACTTGATGAAGTGCCACAAGTCCTGGCTGCAAATGTTGCTTCATGGGAACTCCATGACTTCGTGGTGTGTCATTCCCATTTTAGCCCAGAGATCAAAATGTTTCTTTCCCTTGTGGCAGCAGTAAGCAAAAGTAAATACATGAAACACAAATAGCACAAATTTGGATGTTTGGATTGCACAGTGTCCATCTGGAGCAAATGCTCCACAGTCCCTGGCTGCAAATCTTCCTGACAAGCCCCCATTCAACCACATCCTTGCTCCAGCTGGGCACTTAGCGCAATACAAACATCTGGATATGTCTACCCTCATGTCATTTGTGTCTCATGTATTTACTTTAGCATACCGAACTCATCACAAGGGAAAGGAGCATGTTTGAAATAATGAACCATTAGCCTTTGCAATATTACTGATAATTACTGACCACCAGAATCGAATGCTCCAATTCTGTACAAACCTACTTCTGAGCTGAACTCAATAAAATTAATAGAATTCACACTTGTAAAGAACTGAAGACAGCAATCTTGTTATGCTGCAAAAGCCCATGCCCGTTCAAATTATGAATGAAATCCTGAATAAGAACAAACATTCCAAACCAGAACCTCAATGAGAATTTGAAGCTAAGCCAACAACAGAAGAAGCAGTATCATTTACAGGAGGAACAGCAACAAAAAAAGTGCAAGCTAGGACCAGACTACATGCAACATTAATGGTGCTTTAAAAAAGAAAGAAAGAAAGAAAATGAAAATGTGCTCAATGCAGCTACTTTCATTTTTAAGGAATGGCTTCCAGGAGACCTTGAGTTGATGTGGCTCTGCACTTCCAATACAGATCAGGGCCCAATGATTGCTTCCCACTGACCAAAATCACCCCTCCCCAGCTGCTATTTGCCTCATAGGTGCTTTTTACTATAACCTTGTCGGGAAAATACCAGCCATATTTTCAGCACATGTCCCTAATATGGACCAGGATCAAAATGTAGGATCTTTCAAAATGAATGTGGCTTGTAGTTTTACCCACACTTTAAGGGCAAAGGCATCCAATCCTTTCAGATCCTACCATAAATAATCTCAGTACTGTATTCTTCGGTCCCCTGCCCATCTCCACTGCAGACAGAGGTAACTGTGAAGCCAGCAAGTGATACTTCATTCCTCTCCCTAGCACTTAAAGTTGTTTTGAATCTATACAACCTCTGTGTAAATGTAATATTATCTTCCTCTCTAAACTGCACAGAAGAACATAGATTTATATCTCTCCACATTGCAAACACTGCAGGTTGCATGTTTTTGGGTCATGGACCGCACCGAACCTGGAAGTACCGGAACGGGTTACTTCCGGGTTTCGGCACTTGCGCATGTGCAGAAGCGCAAAATGATGTCACGCGTACGAAATCGCGTCATACGCATGTGCAGATGCAGTGCTGCGGGTTGCGAACGTGCCATTCACAACCCAAGGTATGACTGAACTGACATACCTGCCCAGATAGTAAGTTTTATAATAAACAGATATTTATTTGCTCGTATGTACTATGTGCAGAAAGTCTGCACACTTAATTGAGAGTCAGTCCTGCTAAATCTAATAGCGATTACTCTGAAATTAAGATTCATAAGATTATAGACTTAAATGGACAACAACAAAAAGAGAAAACACATTTCAAAAAGTTCAATGTTCCATCCATCTCTGGACCTAAATCTGACCAGTATCCAATGAAAGACTGAGTGAGAATCCCACACTTTGTCCCCCCCCCAAAAAAAAAACACCATTGCAATTTTGGCAAAACCCATGTAAATTCAACTAGCTACTTTTATGTGCTAAATTAGATTTCTGTGTTCTTACTTCTGTGGAGACGGTATTTTGAAAAAAAAAGAAAAGAAAAAGTGTGTTTTTCCTTTTTTAAGAGTTAAAGTGCTGTGAATTTGAGGAGGGCAGGAGCCTTGTGCAGTCGTCTTCTTCTTCTTCTTCTTCTTCTTTGGTGATCACTTGTAGCCAAGTAAGATTGTGTTCCATAAACACGGTTTTAACATTGAGTCCATAGGTGACTGTGGAGGCCAATTCTGGATCCACACGTCCTTCCACAGTGGGGACATTGGTTTCCAGGCAGGAGTTGATCACAGTGTGGATTTGCCAAGCGTGCCTTCCTCTTAGCACGTTTCTCCCTTGTGTCCTGAGTTCGAGTGTCTTCAAAGCCCATCACACCTTTGGTAAAGGCTGTTCTCCAACTGGAGTGCTTGCAGGCCAGTGTTTCCCAGTTGTCGGTGTTTATACAGTGGTACCTCGGGTTACATATGCTTCAGGTTACAGACTCTCTACATGTGACCAAACTTGCAGACAATGAGCTACAAGTTCATTCTTAAACACACTGGCTAAAACAGCAACTGTACTACTACAGATGTGTGGAAAGTGTTGGATTTAAGCTTTAGTTTCTATTTCAAAATCATTTAGCTTGGCCAAACATCACCATTGTTGTTGTTTTTTGTGCTAGGCATAGCTTTATGTAATGATATATTAAGAATACAATTTGGTTCTATTGATAAAACTAAGGGGGGGGGATAGCAGCAAGGATGGCTGAGTCATAAGCAAAAGTAGGGGACATAAAATCATTTATAGGAACATGGATTAAAGGCAAGATCTTACTGCATGAAAATTAATGCCTTTGGGAGAATATCTAATATGATGCAGTAACAATGCGTTACAGAATGGATGCTAGTATGCAGTCTCAAGATAAACTGACAGTGAGATCATTTTAATCGCTTCTCCTCTATTAAAGTCACACATTGCCTTTGTTTCTCCTGTCTGGCTTTCTATATTACTTTATATATTTTTAACCAAATACAGCTGAAAAATGTCCTTTAATTTTTAGCAGGGTAGATCCCCCCCACCCCGCATAGGCTCATTGGAGAAAATTGTAACTCAGTGTAATTGTATGAATTACCTCCTATGACAGTAAACTAAATTAAACTGAGACAAACCATTATTAAACTGTATAAAATGAAATTTGAGGTCTGGAATTAAATTTAGCCAATCCCCAGTGCAGCTTTTCTCCATTCTCATGGAATGTGCTGAAACTAGCTTTCAGCTACTTGCCCCATTGCCTGTCTTATTCAATCACATTGTGACTTAGAGTTAAGAATGTAGCAATGTTATTCCTAAATTCTCCTGTGAATGCCTCTTGTGAGTTCATGTTTGCAATTTGCTAGCATAAATCAGTACATGGACTCACAGCTGTCCATGGAGGTGCAGGTCAATTCTGTGTCCAGGGCAGCTGTCTAACAGCTCCATCTGGTACGCAGGCTGAGACCCTACCTGCCCACAGACGGTCTCGCCAGAGTGGTGCATGCTCTAGGTATCTCCTGCTTGGATTACTGCAATGTGCTCTACGTGGGGCTACTTTTGAAGGTGACCCAGAAACTACAACTAATCCAGAATGCAGCAGCCAGACTGGTGACTGGGTGTGGCTGCCGAGACCATATAACACGGGTCCTGAAAGACCTACATTGGTTTCCAATACATTTCTGAGCGCAATTCAAAGTGTTGGTGCTGACCTTTAAAGCCCTAAACAGCCTCGGCCCAGTATACCTGAAGGAGCGTCTCCACTCACATCGTTCAGCCCAGAGACTGAGGTCCAGCACCGAGAGCCTTCTGGTGGCTCCCTCCCTGCAGAGTTACAGGGAACCAAGCAGAGGGCCTTCTCAGTAGTGGCACCCGCCCTGTGGAACACCCTCCCATCAGATGTCAAGGAAATATACAACTATCTGACTTTTAGAAGACATCTGAAGGTGGCCCTGTTTAGGGAAGTTTTTAATGTTTGAAGTTTTATTCTGTTTTTGTCCTCTGTTGGGAGCTGCCCAGAGTGGCTGGGGAAACTCAGCCAGTTGGGCTGGGTATAAATAATAAAATAAGAAGAACCCTGTTATGTCAGATGCTTGGCTACCTGGTTCAGAATTGGGCTTCTATCTAAAGATAGGTGGAAATTTACTTCCCAGTTTCAGGGAAGTCCACTCATCCTCCCAAATTCATGGAAGGGCAGAAGGTACCCTCAGCAGTCCTGGAGGTGAAATTACATGATGGTAAAACAGTTCAATCTATATTGACTTTATTCACTTATTTATTTTATTGCATTTATAGCCGACCTTTCTTCCAAGGAGCTCAGGACAGCATACATATTTCTACTCCTCTCCCTTTTATCCTCACAACAACTCTGGAAGGTAGGTTGGAGGGAGAGTGAGTGACTAGCCCATTTTACAGTGTTATTTTTGGAGATGACTCATACTGAGACCTATTTAGAGCACTGGTAACTAGCCTATGACATGAATGCTTCGAGTGGCACAGGAGCAAAAAAAAAAAGGAGGTAAAAATGTGGCATGCCTACAGAGAAGCTGTAGAGCTTTTAGAGGTCTACAACTGCAGCCAGGTCTAGCCCCACGTATTTTTGCTGTTATCTGCTGCCTACCCTGATAAAGTAGCAGGAAAACCACCCTAAGGCACTGAGAGCTGCAATCAGACGGCAGTGGAAACAACAGTAGTGCTGCTAATACTTTGGACCTGATGTAGTTCATATATCAAAAAGGTTGCTCACCAGAACAATTGGTGGCAATTAATTTTGTGTTGGGCATGTGGGGGGAAACCAATCAAGATTAATCTCTCCCTTGCCGCCTTGCAGTGCACTTTTTGAGATAATGACTCTTTCTTCCCATCCTTGCATACAATGGCATTTGGAAACTGAGCAACAATACAGTGAGCTTCTTGCTGTAAGGCAAGAGATGCAACAATCTAACCCAAATCCTTCTGCGAAAGCCATTGGGGGGGGGGGAAATCAGATAAGAAACTCAATTAAAGTACTTAGAGATATGTGTAGGTGCTATTACGTATTGTAGGGAGTAAAGTAGGTCAATTCAAATTAATTTGATGGTGTCGATAAAAGAAACTATTAACAAAAGCCTATTTTTTTAAAAAAATAAAATAAAGAGATATATTGCAAGTTAAATGCAGGGGGCTGTTTAAAAGTATGTCAGGAGAGCCAGGCACATAACAAGGTTTTTACTTATGACATTGCTGGCACCATTTGCTTCCTCTAACTTCAATAATCCATTAAACAAAAGCTGGGTGTGATGTTGCTGTCCTAGTCAACGGTTTAAAACATTTTAAAGATGGAGTATAGGAGATAAGCAGACATAACTGGATTAGCCACACTACTTACAAAACAGATTGCAGGATGCACTCAGAGCTTCCAGGACAAATATATTCCTACACACTTTTAAATCTAGTAATTATTACTTGGGACTGTCTCCAACCCTGATTGTCCCCTGGGCAACTCAGAACAGATGTAAAGCGAAACATAGTAATCTACATATTAGCAAAACTGGAGTTTAATTTTAGATAACACAAATAAAATACGTTTCTTGCTTCAGAAATGTTATTTGTCCATATTCAAATTCAACCAGTAGATTAATAGACTAATTGGGCTGCAGCTCTAGTTCAGAATATGTTATTATGTTTAAAACTGTGAAATTTCATGTCTAGGCAAGAGGTTCTGCAAGATGATATTTGAGTATTTGCTAGAATATTAAATGATATCACCATCATTAATTTAAACACATCCATGTGGTTAATGTAATCCCACGAATATAAATTTCTTGTAATCTGATCTTGCAGTCTGATGCACCATTAATTGGCATATAAGCATAATTGAATATAGAGAGAATAGCTGCAAAGAAAATATGTATAGGATCAAATTGTAAAATATACAAAATAAAATAAAAAGTTCAGTGAAAGTACATCTCAAAAAAGGTAGAGTTGGACTCATTGTACAACAACACTGTGGAATACACACTGTCATCAAAAACTGCATTGGGCAGGCAATATTGTGTCAATCTAAATTTATAAATATATATTACAGTGCCTATGTACAAAACAGTTGGGATGAAGGAATGGAAACATACAGTATAGGAAAGCAAATTCAGAACCAGATCACAAGCTGAATAATTTCCACTTAAATTATTTTCCTATATGAGGTATAATTTCTGAGTTAAAAACTGGAAAACGTCAAACCCCAATGCAACATTTTTGAAACCATATGCAAGAGCCTTAAAAAAAAACCCCTTTAATAGAATGTAGAGTGTGATCTGTCAGTGGGTGAGAAAAGCTGCAATTGACAGAATGAGGCCATTTCATTATGGAAAGAAGAGATGGGATACCAGTGATATGGGATAAATTCCATGCAACTTATTTGTCTCATTTACATTTCTTGTTACTACTATCTAACCCAACAAATCAGCATGCTACGGCATTATAAAGGATAAAGGGAAGGATAACAACTCGACTTCCTATGATGAGAGATTTTAGAAAATCCCCTCTTTTATAAAGTTCCATTATGCAAAACAAACCAAAACCGTTTTTGAAAAACAATTTCGCTGTGCTGTTGTAAGCCACTATAAAACGACTATAAAGCTCTTAAAATACATGAATTAAATGACAGGAAATTAACTGATAAATGTGGAATGTAAGAAAGTTTTTTTTATTAAAAACATTTTAAATTTGGAATTAATATTTAAAAAAGAAAACACCCTTAAAGCTTTCAAGTGAAATGGTGTAGAAAAGTCACATGTTGCATTCCCCCCCACCCAGTTGTAGCATCCTACTTGTGTTATAAATGTCCACTTGTTTGAATGGTATTTACCTTTGCTCCCCTTTCCCTGAACCCCCCCCCCCATCTGCTATGGAAGGTTCGATGGGATTAGACAGGTGGCCGTAGGAAGGGGGGGGTATTCCCCACTAGTATGATGCTGCAGCTCATTCATTGATATCCATGTATTTATGTTAGGTGTTATGTATTGAAGTTCTCACCCTGACCACCAGAAGTATTGTGTATATAGTTGTCACTCAGGTCCACGTCAGTTACTTTAGGCGGGAAACCCTGGGTTGTTGTTGCTACAATGTTGACAGCTGGCTGCTGAGCTGTTTGCGGTTCAGTTCTGTTCCAGCTTACAAATAAATTAAATAGTGTTAGTAAATAGTGGGTAGACATAGCAGACGACGCAGCGATTTCTCCAAAGCAGCTCTTTATTTGTAAGCTGGAACAGAACTGAACCGCAAACAGCTCAGCTGCCTGCTTTTATAGGCAGCCGGCTGTCAACATTGTAGCAACAACAACCCAGGGTTTCCCGCCTAAAGTAACTGACGTGGACCTGAGTGAAAACTATATACACAATACACCTGGTGGCCAGGGTGAAAACTTCAATACATAACATTAGTCATGACTAAGTCCACTGATTATAATGGATCTACTTCATGTATAACTTACTCAGGTATAGCCTATTTAAATTTATTCATTTCTCTTTTCCTAAAAACAATGAGAAGTTTCATCTATTTATTTTTCTTTAAAATTCTTCATAATTACAGAAAATATCCTTTGGGAAGTGTGATTGAGCAAACACAGTGTCATATTGTGAAAGTCACCAGAGGAAGAAAGTGGACTAAATAAAGAGTTGCCCCCAAAACTTCCTACTGATTGGGGAATTTGGAGATGGAGGTTCATGAAATGATGTATATTTCAAAGGTCTGTGGCAGAATGTGTCTGATTGCTTGAAAGCCACAAATCCATCATGTTTCCTGTGCTGAAACAGCAGGCCTAATTCCAAATGCTGTTATCACTGATGGCTACTTTCAAGATAGTTCGGCTATAGCATGCATACATTTCTTACACTCCCTCTACCCAGCCCCATGCTCTTGAGATTATGAACAATTAAATAATAGAAATTCATTTAGCAAGAATGATTTCCTGTCGAAGTGGAACTTATTCCCTTATCTCCAAACATTTACAAGCAACATGATATTTCTTATTCGGCAGCTGAGAAATCTCTCATAGTACGGTTACCTTTCTCCATTAGTTTTGGAGACTCTCTTTTGAGAGAAGGGTACCACTTACTCTTTTAGCAAAGGCTAGTCATGCACTTGGGTTTGTTATAGTAGGCTTAGTGTCTTTCATAATCACAGAGATTGATTTTTGTTAAAGGTCAAAAGCCTGTCACTGAGGCAGTGTCTTCTGCTCTCAAGCTGATTAGTGTTGTCAGGTCTCCTCCTTGTGCTTGAGTTTGAGGTACAGCTCCTGTAATAGGCTGTATAAATTGTTCCCTCTGGGTTTGATGTCAACTTTTTCCTTGTCTTGCAAAGCTTGCACTGTAACACATGCTCTCTGGTATGCATATAAAACAAGTCTAATGTTGTGTTGGGGCATTTCACCTAAATGCTATCGTGAATAAATTTGACCTATAGAACTATTGAGTTCTAGAAGAATATGCAAGTAGCAAGAGAAATTATACTAGATTTACACATTGATCATCAAAATACTTTTATGGCTTGGGGAAACTTTTCATATCATTTGTAACCAGGTCTGAAGGAGATTAGTCGATTCTACACTGATGGAGAAAAATAGGTTTCTAGTTCTCCTATTAAGAAAGTTATAAAGCAAAATGTGCAGGTAACCTTCTAAGCAATTAGCCAGCCTGGTTGCTCCCACCTGTAAGTGTTTTTTTAGGGAAGTGAGAGTTGTAGTTGATAAATGAGTTGTTTGGACACCAAGCAATAGGAATCCTTTGGATACTAAAGGCCTGCTGTTTCCTCTCCCCTTCAGTGCACTTTTTCTGATTCTGTGGCATTTTCTAATAGTCCTTGGAGTTTCCATTGTTTGCCCTTCCTTTCCCCCCGCCCCCAGTAACCAGGATGCATCTTTCCTGTGGTGGGTTTGTTTGAGATGATTTACTCCCAATAAGTTATTTTCTACAAATAGTACTATGCAGTAAGTGCAGATAGATATTAAAGAATCCCCACATCAAAAGGCAAATGGAAAAGTATCAAATCTCTTAAATATCTAAACAGTATTTTAATACGAAAATTTCCCATCATGGAAATTTACTAATTTAATACAGATAAATCCTTGCTTGTAATAAGGAACTGTATGCGCCATAGAATAAGGGACTATAAATTATGCCCCATGTGCATAATTTTTATTTTACATTTTGACATATGGTATTTTACATTTGGTTTAATGAAAAACTCCTATGGAGATGGAAAATCCTGCATACTTATTCTGCAACTTATTCTGCACCAATTGTAATTATAATTTCATTTGTTGGACTTTATTATCCAAAACTTAATTTACAAAATTATTTTGGTTTAACCACCCAGACTTTTCCAGAAGGTTTGAAATGGTTATTTGCTTCATTTTTTGCAACCATTCTGTTATTACTCTTGCCTCTGTCTTCAAGATAATAGTGATGTCTAATTATTTAAAAACTTCTTAAAAGGTTTAATTTTTTAAAAAACCCTTTATCATTAGCAATCAGGTAGAAATGGATTAATTTACTGGAAAACCCAGACTTAGGTTACTTGTGAGAAACTACAATGGCAAGTGTGTCTGTTTAGGGCAGATAGCAATGAGAGGCACCAAGTCCCATCTATCCTCTCTTTTGCTCACTTGCTCCTACCAGTAGCTGGCTGAAAGTGAAAGCACATACCACACCAGTATACTGTTCTGGACATATTGCCAGCAATCTTTCCTCCTTCTTGAAGCCAATTATGGAGATATTCCCCAGAGTTAAAGGGCTTCTTCATCTGCTCTAAGGTAACAGACAAATGATAGGTTAATTGGTAGCCCATGAGACTCCAGTTTCTGACCATCAATTTTACATGTAAGAACAACATGATATGCAGTCCTCTCCTGGTGTTTGTTTTTTGGTGCACACTGCCCCACTGGTAAATATTTGCAGAAGGCTACTGTGATTGGTAATAAGATTTGGTATTGAATTTTACAAAATTATTCCTACTGAGTGTGAATGATTGTAAAATGCACATTATGCAAAGATTTAATGAGACAATTCTCTGCATCAATTAACTGCTTATTGATTGAAAAGAGCACATTTTGGGTTCAGTACATTCAAATCCAATTATTTTTCATTTGACCAAAACAAGATCACAAGCAAATGTTTTTAACTCTCAATGTCGGCTAAAGAACTGGCATGCCAACTTCAACCAAAGAGCAGACAGTGAAGATGCAGGAAGAAGAGCTAAAGATTCCAGCTGCTTTAGGATTTAGGCATGAAATTTACAGATATGCAATTTCTGCCCTCGATTATTTGGTGAGGCGATCCTTAACGTAGTGGATTGTTCTAAAACAGCAATACCAGGCTCTTTTGTTTGGTGGGCCACTTTGTCCATCACAACTCTAGCTTATTTTTAACTCCAGTTAAGAGGTCTTTTCTGTGCCACCTCAGTGTCAGGCCACATTTATTCACAAATGATCAACTCTTAAAATTGTAGTATTTAGCTACCCACAGGGCAGGTGAAATAGAAGGCAGACAGAAACAAAGCAGGCATGCTGTACTTAGCTACAGTGCTTACTCAAGCATTGCTCAATTGAAACAAGGTGCTGCTGCATGAAACATTGTGTTAACTTTAAATTAATCTGTCAGTAATTAAATAAGTAAATAGTTCTATAGTTCTTGTGAAATAAAGCACTGTGGGCAATAGTTAATGTTTTGTCATACTGAACAGTAGATCCATTGAAAATTCATACAAAATTTAAGTTTCTTAAGTCTGTTGATTTCAGTGGGTCTACTCTGTATGACTTACTTGGATATCATCCTAAACAGAAATTCATACAAAATCAAGCCATTATTATCATCACCATCAGGAGGATACTACAACCCTGGGGGGGGGGGGGGTTCTGCCTGTCTTTCCTTCCACCTGTTCTTTGGATATTTTTTCCAGCAACAAAAGTCTATGCTCACTCCCCTGCTGTCATAAGCAATTACACTGATACAATTTCTTTGGGTATCATTCGCATCCACCCATGTCAGAGTGGTGCTCAAGGAATGGCTGGTGTCTGTGCATACCATGTTCATTACCAAATGCCCCAACATACAGTGATGCAAATGCAATAAAGTACAGTGGTACCTCGGGTTACAAACACCTCAGGTTACAAACACTTCAAGTTACAGACTCTGCTAACCCGGAAGTAGTACCTCGGGTTAAGAACTTTGCCCCAGGATGAGAACAGAAATTGTGCAGCATAAGCATGGTGGCAGCGGGAGGCCTCATCAGCTAAAGTGCTACCTCAGGTTAAGAATGGTTTCAGTTTAAGAACGGACCTCCAGAACAAATTAAGTTCATAACCAGAGTATTATGGCTGGGAGAAGTAGTTCAGGGGCTTGGAAAATATACTTTCAGACACCCCTGAGAGAACCACAGTGCCCTGCCCCAACCCTCTCCTTTTTTCAGAAAAATCTGAAACCGAGGAGAGACTATTCTAAAACAAAGCAAAACTGAAGCAGCTGTCCTGGACTGGTTGGACACAGAGGAAGAGAAATGGTAGGAGTAACCAGCTGGGGAACCTGCAAGGGAAGAAGACTCAAAGTCAGGGGATTGGTGGTGGGGTGACATTGAGTGGTTAGAGGGAGAAGAATGGGAGAAGGTGCCAGAAGCTGAAGAGGTAAGAAGGCTTAGGGAGTGGGAGGAGCCTGTGGCAGAGAGCTGTCCGGAACCAGAGTGAGAAGCTGCAGCAGGAGAGTAGGATGATGGAGGCCAAGAAGCAGAGATGAAGCAAGATGGTGAAGAGGCATGGGTGTCTTCCACGCCTGCTGTAACAAGCTCCCTTCCCTCCTGGTCTCCCAGAACCAGGAGAAGCATAAGAAGGATGGAGTATTGACAGGCGTGCAGGCACATTCTCAGATTGTTTGGGGGGGAACCCTGGAGAGGAGGGGGACTTAGGTAGCTGTGAGAAGACAGGGACCTTCAGTCTCCACAACTGCTTCATGGGGCCAAGACCTACTGAAGAATAGTTGCTATGCTCATTAGGCATTGGCACAACTGTGCAGATCGTGCCCCCCTCCCCTCTCTAATAAAGAGATAACTTCACGTACTTCATGTGATTTACTGCTGGCTTGTTCCTGACAGCAGCCAATTAAAGAAAACAAATACTTCACAAACTGATGTGTCTAAAAATTATTTGGCAGTGCTTCTATGTACTGACAAACCCTACTGGGAGAAAATGCACATCAGATTGATGCTTTGCAAAGATTCAAATCAGGTTTGAATATGTTTTTCTTTGCGGGGGAGATCAGGTACAACAAATAAAAATGCTAATGTGAAAACTGTCAACATTACAATTTGCGTTATGCATTTTTAGGGGTGGGAGGGACTGCCACTCTGCTAGTGTCCTAAAATTACCTTCATTGAAGTATTCTTATTTGCTTGATGCTGTCCAGTAATAGAATATTCAGTCGTACCTTGATTGGTGAAGAATATCAGATGTGTGCATTTCACTCTCATCTGGAGGCTCCTATTCACACACTGAAATCTAACACATACAAGGAGCTGTCCATGATGAGGGGATTCACTGCCTTCTTTAACACCAGGTTAGTGTTCCACATATGAAGCAAAGAAAAGCACTCACACTGAAGAGATAGAAGGCATGGAAAGCTAAATGCATAGTTACACCCTGTAAATTTCTGTGGCTACACTTTTTCACTTGAAAGAGAATCACCTTATCTATCACATAAATTGCATTTGGGTGATGCTCTCCACAAAAAAAGCAATAATGGCCCAATGTAATTTAGTGCTAATGCAGTAACAAGGCTTTTTCAGAATGTATTTATTCCCTGATTTTAAACTTACATGCACCCAGAACTACACTTCTTCTCATTCTGCAGTAAAAGCCCTCGTGACCTTCTCCACCTACCGGTATGTGGTTACAAAATTCACATACATGTTCCTATTCACAGTGTGGGAAAGCACTGTGCTGAAGTGGCTGTCATAACCTTGGACATCCTCAGGAAGTAAGCTGCCTATCCGGTTTTCTCCTTTTTCACATGGATTATACAACAAACATGAACTTGGATCCAGAGATTTCTTGCATGAACAGAAATATGCCGTTCATTCAAGGCAGCCTCATAGTTTCCCTGTCCTGTATCACCTATCATCTCCCAGTGCCCTATCACATGCTGTTCTAGAGAATCCCCCATCCCTTAAGAGTAGTTTTGTGGAGGCACAGGTGATGTAGTGTGGTGGTATAGGAATACAGGAAGTTGCCTTATGCTGAGCCAGACTGTTGGTCCATCGAGCTCGTTGCTGTTTTCACTGAGTGACAGCAGCTCTCCAGGGTTAGAGGAAGGGTATGCTGAAAACTGAACCTGGAACCTCCTGCATACACAGCAGGTGCAGCTACAACTGAAGAACCCATAACACAAGTGCTCATCTGCCTCTAGATCCAAATCAGGATTTATTTAACAAAATGGTAGGGGACAGTATCACAGCAAGAGAATCACAACAACCTTGAATAGGTCCACTCCACACTTTAAACCCATTTAAGGCGCTATACATTTAAAGCAGTAGTGTACCACTTCAAACAGTCATAGCTTCCCCTCAAGAAACTTGGCAACCTTAGAATACCCCTTATTCCCCTTACAAGCTAAAACTCCCAGAGTTCCATGGGAAAAGAAAACTATTGTTAAACCACTGACTTAACAACCTACCACAGGTTCCTGCTACTCACATGGAGATATTAGGCATCCAGGTTCCAGCCTGTGCAACCATATTTGAAACATTTATGGCATTACACGGTTTAAAAATAAAAACTAAAACCTGGAAATATCAACACGTGCTAGCTAAGCTAATTTCCTTTTACCAGCAACATTTGCAAATGTGAGAAGATGAGAAGTGCTTTCACACGGTCTCACCTTTCATTTGTTTTGAACAGTTGTGGTAAATTGTCCTGAGCTAATGTCGTCTAAGATCTAATGTTTCAATTGTCTCATTTGGCTTGTTTGGAAATATTGATTCCATTAATCCTGTTTGTTACATCTTTACTTTCAGGGGAACAAAGAAGCTATATAATTGTCTCTTGGGAGAATATATTGAGGGGACATCATAGGTGGTAGGGATCAATAGCAGTTGGTTTTGAGAATCAGCAAGAGATAGTTAATCAGGTGTTTGGCTTGGACATAAAAGAAAGAAGATGCCCATTTTTACATTCTGCTATGTTTTAAATAACTATGGATTATCAATAACAATGATTACAATATCTTGCCTTTTCTGTTGTGGTCTTCTAAACAGCCAGCTTAAACTTGAAAGAAAGTATATCAAGCAAGAATCCCTGTATGAGGTATAGATGCAGACTCAGTCTAAGGCGAATTGGAATGTTTAGTCAATGTAAGATAGAGCAGACCCATTGAAACTAAAGGATATAACTAATCTAGGCATATTAATTTCAATGAGTCTACAGTGAGTAGAATTTACTTGATTGTGTTGTTGTTGTTGTTTAGTCGTTTAGTCGTGTCCGACTCTTCGTGACCCCATGGACCAGAGCACGCCAGGCACTCCTGTCTTCCACTGCCTCCCACAGTTTGGTCAGACTCATGTTTGTAGCTTCAAGAACACTGTCCAACCATCTTGTCCTCTGTCGTCCCCTTCTCCTTGTGCCCTCAATCTTTCCCAACATCAGGGTCTTTTCCAGGGAGTCTTCTCTTCTCATGAGGTGGCCAAAGTATTGGAGCCTCAGCTTCATGATCTGTCCTTCCAGTGAGCACTCAGGGCTGATTTCCTTAAGAATAGATGTGTTTGATCTTCTTGCAGTCCATGGGACTCTCAAAAGTCTCCTCCAGCACCATAATTCAAAAGCATCAATTCTTCAGCGATCAGCCTTCTTTATGGTCCAGCTCTCACTTCCATACATCACTACTGGGAAAACCATGGCTTTAACTATACAAACCTTTGTTGGCAAGGTGATGTCTCTGCTTTTTAAGATACTGTCTAGGTTTGCCATCGCCTTTCTTTCAAGGTGCAGGTGTCTTTTAATTTCGTGACTGCTGTCACCATCTGCAGTGATCATGGAGCCCAAGAAAGTAAAATCTCTCACTGCCTCCATTTCTTCCCCTTCTATTTGCCAGGAGGTGATGGGCCCAGATGGGCTTGATTGTAGATAAGTGTAACAATTCTGAAAAATTTGGAACGCCATATAACATTCGCTGATCTCATACGAAAGCTTTTGGGAGAATGCTTTTACAAAATAGGGAGTAGAAAAACCAAGACCGCCATGTATTTTTCTCCATGTGTTTCAAAATATGCTCAGGAGAAACAATTTATAGACTTGTACCAGGACATATACAAAGTCTTTACTGAAGATATGTTGAAATAAGTTTCGATTATTTACTCCAGGTCCTGTGGGTGATATCCAACTAAATCATACTCAAAGAAGGCCCATTGAAAAAACTAGACTTATATAAATGGATTTCACTGGATCCATTCTGAATATTCAATATACGATAATTTGACTAAATATATATTTTGTAAAATTATGAAGAGCTATTTTGGTACAAAATAGCTTTCTGTATGATACAAATCATTTTTTAAGTAATTTTACGGAGCAGAAGGAAAAGGCAGAAGAATAGAACATCCTGTAGTAGTAGATTAAATAGCGCAAAAGGGTGTGAATGACTCATGATGGCCAGTTGTGCCAGAATGTGAATCAGAATGCATAGTATATTGAAAGCAATGCAATGAAGATAGACAGCAGTCATATGCAGATGTGAATTCAAATGCACTTTTAAACATATATTCAATTTGCAGCTGTGGTTGCTGACCCAGCAAGTGATAAACACGACAGAAAAAAGCTTCTGATTGTGAATTTCCTTAGCCTTAGCAGATCTGGAAAAAAATATAATTTACAAGGATTGCCCCCCCCCATTTTAATAGCAGAAAGGTCATCACTATATGTTCACTGAATCAAGGGGAAATTGCTTAATATACAGAATATCATACATTCGTCAGTGCATCATTGCTTGAATATCTCTGTAGCAGAAGCTGACCTTGCAATTTCGTCTGGAGAGAAAACTCACTTGAGAAAACTACAACTTGCCAGCCAGAAGGCTGATTAGATCTTAAATTTGGCGATTATACCCAGGAGCATAGTAACTTCCTGCTGAGCCTGCCTGTTTAAATTACACTGTTTTATCAATGGCACATGCCACTAATAAATAGAATTAATCAAGGCTTCTCTCAGTAGAGTCGTTCTCCTTATGCCTTAATGTCTGTTGATGTTAGAACCACAGAACAGCTTTCACTTTACCCACTACAAGAGCATGATCAAGGGCAGAGGGGGAAACAAAACAAGTAGGGCTAAAGTGTTTTAACTTTATCAGGTAAGATTCTAGAGGTGATTGCTTTGATTAAGCATGCCACATACAACGTCCGTAAACTATGCTAGCCCTCTGGTGACACATTCGACTCACATACTAACAACATTTAACATTGAGTTTCATTTAGATGTTGCATGCACACTGACTGATTCCCGATTATATGATCAACCCACCGGACCTTAATGGCCAAACTACACACTTCATTAATCACATTTTCTAAAAGTGTGCTTAATGCTGCCACATTTATTTTGAAAGGAAAGCAGCCAGAAGGGCTCCAATCCAGCCTTTTATTATTGCAAGTATCAGGTTCAGGGGACTGGAAACAACTGGAGGGAGGGACGGATGATCTTCAGTAGGAAACTGGAGCAAGTCAGGATTGGATCATGGCACTGGAACGGGGTCCATTCCGCTGATTTTCCCTCAAAAGGAAAATGGTAGCATTAAGCACAGCTTTTGGAAGCATGAAATATGGAGTTTGTGTTGTTGTTGTTGTTGTTGTTGTTGTTGTTGTTGTTGTTGTCATAATTAAAACTTGTATTCTGCCCTCCATCCATAGATCTCTGGGCAGTTCACAGCATAAAAATACCAGATTAAAAAAACAAAAAATACAAGCTTAGCTGCAGAACAGAACAATCTGATCCATGTTTTGGGTTCCATTCTTTGACCTTGTCACTGATAAGAGCATTTGCAGAAAAGATATTCAAAAGCTGAATTCTGGCACAAACATACTGTTATACAAACTAGTAGCTTTCAAGGAGGATTGATTGATTGATTGATTGATCAATTGATTATGGCATTTATACCCTGTTTTCCTTATAATTACTTCCTCCCCCTTCTGTTTTTAACCCTATCACACCCCTGTAGACTGACAGATAATTGGTCACTCAGTAAGCTTCATGACTGATTGCCGATTTGAACCCTGGTTTCTTCAGTATTAGACCAGCAATCTAACGATTAAACTGGCAGCATCCTCAAACCATATGAAAACCTTATGGAGGCAGTCATACTATGAAGCCAGGGAAATCACTGAGGAAGCTTTGGTCCAGACTTTTGAGCATTTAGGCTTTTCTTCAAATAGGTAAAGGTAAAGGGACCTCTGACCATTAGGTCCAGTCGTGACCGACTCTGGGGTTGCGGTGCTCATCTCACTTTATTGGCCAAGGGAGCCGGCGTATGGCTTCCGGGTCATGTGGCCAGCATGACTAAGCCACTTCTGGTGAACCAGAGCAGCACACGGAAACACTCATACACAAAAATGATTTTAGAAATCATCCAACGAAACAGTGACAATGTCTAAAAGCAGCACATGGAAACTCAGAAGTATTGGGAGGAATGGTGGTATGGAGGAAGGTCTTTTGCTCAGTACCAATGTAACATCAGATGAGGTAACAGGGGAGTCTCCCTGGAGAAAGCAGGACACCGCTACGAAGATGGATCTTCCCTGGTTGCAGTGATGTCAATAAAAAGTGCACAGAAAATCTTGCTGGTTTGCATATTTCTCTGCCAGGCTTTTGTCATGGAAATGATTTTTTTTCTTTAAACCTTTCCACTTCCTTTGACAGTTGAATGAAATCAAGTGTGAATCCAACAGTTTCAATCAAATCTTATTATGCAAGCATTCAGGCTCTATTATGCTTTTGATGGTGTCACTGGGAGCATGATAGGGCTCAAACTTCATAATCGGCACAGAAATAATACCATTTATTTTCTGAGTATTACCTTTTTGGGGGAGGAGGGGGTAGTTTCCAGGAGTGATGAATAAATCATTTTAGTTGATCCTATTCCAAATTGAGAATTGGGGAGGCTTTGCCCATTGACAGCTATAAGCCCCAGTTTATGAGCAGAACATGCGTAATACATTGTGGTGAATTGGGCTTTTATGCCACAATGCAACTAAGTGAAAATTCCCAGCACTGCCCCCCCCCCCCAGCAACATCTGATTAAAATAAAAACTTTAATAAGAAACTGACAGCTGCCACATAGGCTTTAAAAACTGTAGCTGGAAATATGCTTACATGAAATTTGCTATGAGCTACTTGTCACTTCCAACAAGCAATCTACTTTATATGCCTCATGGCATGCACAGTATTTTTGTTCTCTGCCTTGCCTTTCAAAATCCTGCTGGAACAATTCCTCCCCCTCCCCCTCGAATTATAAATGTATATTTTTATCAGGTATTACATCTTCTACCGAAAAGAAAAGGACAGTAACATAAAGCAAGAAGGAAAGACATACACAGAGAGCAATATGGTCAATACGTTCTAAGTGCCTGCCACACAGCTGCCTTCTGGTCATCTCAAGCTTAGATAACTGTGAAAGGAAAATTGACAACTGGATAATTTATAAAGTTGTTCTTTTCTGCAAGATTACATTTTTGAAAGATACTGAAAAGCAGACCAGAATATTCTCGGAAGCAGGAGCACGTCCACTTTCACTTCCAACCCAGAAATGTCCTCTTGTGCTTTTAAAAACTGCATGCATTGCTCCAATTTTAAATCCATCTCCCAGAAGGAGTTAGGAAATGTGAGAGCCAGTGTGGTGTAGTAGTTCAGAGCAGTGGACTCGTAATCTGGTGAACCGGGTTTGATTCCCCGCTCCTCCACATGCAGCTGCTGGGTGACCTTGGGCTAGTCACACTTCTCTGAAGTCTCTCAGCCTCACTCACCTCACAGAGTGTTTGTTGTGGGGGAGGAAGGGAAAGGAGAATGTTAGCCGCTTTGAGACTCCTTAGGGTGGTGATAAAGCAGGATATCAAATCCAAACTCTTCTCTTCTCTTCATATGAAATGCACATTTCCCCTGTTTTTTAAGGTTAGATATCCTACAGTTGAATATTGTATACTCTTGTTTGCTTTGTTGTTACTGTTTTATTATCATCAACTTGGGGGAGAGTGTGTAGCAGCCAGCGAAGAGACTCCAACAAAGAGTTCTTGATGTTGCAGCATAATTGCTGACAGCAGTGAAGCCTTGTCAGCACATAGCGCCTCTGCACCAGTCGTCAATCTGTTTCCGCACGAAGTTCAAGGTGTTACTCTTGTAGTGGAATTACGAAATAAGATCCTGGCGTACTGAGCATGCCCAAAGAATTTGGTAAAGGTGACCAATCTCACGATGCTCCCTTTGTGTGGTATTGGCCAATCACACGGTGCTCTCTGTTAAAGAGGATAGTATGCATGCTCACACTGTTTGTAATTTGGACCAATCATGGAAATGGGGTGAGGGAAACTCAGTATTTGGATTGGATAGGAATTGGATAGGAAATTGTAACTTCATGGAATGTGTGGAATTTGTGCCAAATGTATGAAACTGTTTGGAATGCTTTGTCCAGTGGCCAGATGATTTGGGACAAAGAAAGCCCTGCTGGTCCTTTCAGCACAGAAAAGAAATAAATACTCTGGCCTGCTTTTTCACTTGCTGTCTTGTGGTTTTTGGCTGTGCGTGAGACAGAGCAAGTACTTGCTTACAACACTATTAGTATATAAAACCCTAACAACTTGAGACCACTTTACAGTGGTACCTCGGGTTAAGTACTTAATTCGTTCCTGAGGTCTGTTCTTAACCTGAAATTGTTCTTAACCTGAAGCACCACTTTAGCTAATGGGGCCTCCTGCTGCTGCTGTGCTGCCGGAGCATGATTTCTGTTCTCATCCTGAAGCAAAGTTCTTAACCCGAGGTACTATTTCTGGGTTAGCAGAGTCTGTAACCTGAAGTGTATGTAACCCGAGGTACCACTGTAGTTACAAGAGCATCGTACTCCACATGTGCCCGACCAGCCATGATGATCAGTGGATTTGGCAAAACTACAGGTGCTACATAATACATATTCTGCATTTTTAATAACTCAGTTGTTTAATGTGGCAGCGCCTTCACTTTGGAACAACCTGCCCATTGACATCAAGCAGGTGCATTCCCTGTACTCTTTTCAGCACCTGCTAAAACATTTCTGTTTAGACAAGCCTATCCAGATGCATAGAATGTTGAGGTGACACTATTAACACTTATAATCAGATTAAAATATATGTCAGCTGTACATGTCTGGTTAAGTTTACCAAAGTAGAGACATTTTCATCAGACGCTGAAAAGAATACAGTACAGTGAAGACACCTGCCTAATGTCAATGGGCGGGGCATTTCAGGCGCTGCCAAACTAAAAGAGCAATGCCTTGGAGGTGCAGAATGAACATTTGAAGGAGCACTGTCAAAGTGCCCATTCCACAGATTGAGGTGGTACAAATGAGCACTCGGCTTGAGGTAGCCAAATTGCAACCAGTTGGACCAGCCTGACTTCTGTGCATTTCAGCCTTGTCTGAACTGAGCCCATATCCAAGAGACTGATCTGTACCCTCCCAAGAAAGAGATGCAATTTGTGCCTAGAAAGTCTATGCCAGGCTTCCTCAACCTCAGCCCTCCAGATGTTTTGAGACTACAATTCCCAGCATCCCTGACCACTGGTCCTGCTAGCTAGGGATCATGGGAGTTGTAGGCCAAAAACATCTGGAGGGCCGAGGTTGAGGAAGCCTGGTCTATGCACATAGCACTCAGAAAACATGGATGCATGAAGCTCAGAAGGTGTGAGACAAATTTCTTCTCCAAGTGCCCACCTTTGGAGACCTTGATTATCTGAACATATCTACGCATGGCTATGGTCCCCACTCCAGTCCCCAACTGAGCTGTCCATAATTAGCTGCTGGAATATAATCCAAGCTGCTTGGGTGTACTTGGTTTTCAGGTCTAAATATATATAAGTTTTTCAACATTTAATCCATTGCCTTTTGGGAGGTGATAAGTACAGCTGCTTTGAGCAGCATTTCATACTAAATTGCTGATATTCTTTATCAGGCTTATTGGCACTTTAAAGAAGGTTTATCTGAGAAGACTTTAATAATCAGTTGTATATATAATCCTTTCACTTGCAGCTGCAATTTGGGGGCGGGGGGGGGGGGGAGGAGGAAGAACCAATCTCTCCCAACCTTTCAAAGAAACCATTTGTATCAAAATACCTTTTTATCTGAGCTTTCTCTGCTAGTCTCTAGTTAATCCATTCCTCTGCCCATGAAAGTGCTGCATTTTTTCCTAAGGAGCAAATTTAACTAGCAAATTTTATTATCAAAATCGAAGAGAGTAATAAATTAAATGGGACTGTGTAGTACATGCCACAACAGGTAGTATAACTTGAATTGGGTATTAGCAGCTCGTGCCTAAGTTACATCCTGAAAATATGCTTATATTTCTCTTAAGTTTTGTATGCAATTCTGGCTAATATACATGTTTTTCACAAGCAGTTCGCTCTAATATAATGATTCTTTGTATGTCGCATGCATATGCACTTTTTGTCCCCAATACATGCATATTTAGTTGGAGATACACCACAAAAGTGTGCATTTGTCAAGATAGCTGTGTTTCAGTTTAAGTGCTGTTTCAGGAAGTACAAATAAGGCAGGTTTGCATTAAAATATGAACCAAACCTCATTTCTCTTCCATCCCTCATTTCAAGTCCACCTCTATAACTACCCACAGTCTTATTCAGGTGCATGCTTTGCCGTTTGTGAAAGTACGGAACCTGGCTAGTGGTGATGGTTTTATTTGTAGTATAGAAGGAAAGAAAGGCCCTCAATTCAGTCTTTGCCTTCTTCAGTACTTCCCCTATATCTGAACAAAGCTTTACAAACAGCCTGGGTATCAGTTATATATGCATGTCACTCTTGTGTAGTTCAGTGTATGACTCAGCCGATATACTCAACAGATCCTTATACAGCCCTCTCGGTGCATTTAAGGCTCCATAGTTATATCAGAATTTCAGATCTACAGAAAGGCTCAGTGTGCAAGTGAAATGTTGCAAAATCTCTGAAAACAAAGGCATATATGAGGCATCATTTCTTGTTGAGTTTTATTAACTGCTTGAACATAGATCAGGTGAATAGATATAATTAAATAATCTCTAGACTAAGAGGAGGGTGGAGTCTTGCTGAGCAGAGATGGGTATGACATTTTAAACGTCACAAATGGGTGGGGATAGGAAAAATCATTCCTGAACACAAAAAACCGCAAACAGCCTAATGTGTTACTTTTAACAACAATTTTGTTTTCAGTTAGCAGGTTGCTTATAACAGAAATTCAACATGTTTTCAGACTTTTAACTTAAATGAATCGTAATTGCTGTATTTTAGTGACGTGTTTGCATGTGACCCACCCCCCGTCTTTGTCTGATGGCTTTAGAGCAAAACTTAAATTGTTATAGTTCACATGCTTCATCACTGATATTAAATGGTCTAAGTGACCATTGTTAAATTTGTAAATATTTGTGTATTGTACAATTAGATACTGAAATGTATTATTGGGACTAGTAATATACTATTAGATTGCATAATTACATTTTGTCTGTAAACCCTATTGAATATGTGCATTTAGGATTGCAGTCATAGAGTAGGGTTGCCATATGTCCCGGGAAATCGGCAAAAAGCTCAACAACTTTGAGTTTCTGCCCCATGCTTTAGAAGAAGTACAGAAATCTAGGAACAGCAGGTATAAACTGGAAGACCATCTGAAGGAATATCCAAATATGGATGCTAGGTACTGCTTTTAACAGAATGCACATTTGGAAACAGGTGGTCTCCTATGAGTTCAATAAAAAATTTATATATGCATTCTCCACTATTCAACCCCTGGCTAGCTTGCACAGATGTCTGCACATCTATCTCCCCAACAATTCATCCTGCAAAGAAAATTATAAAATTGGACTGAAGGCAGAGTCTAGGATAATTGTTTGCACTACAATTGTGGAATGACTACCCAGGCTAGAAACTGAACCTACAAGTTACTCTGACATCCGTGATTGATAGTATTAAAGGAAACACATTTTTTATTATTTGTTAAGAAATTAGCATATTGCTTCCCACATCCGAAGAAGTGCTCAAGGCAGCTAGCATTAACAGCGACATTGTCAAACAAGAATAATCCAACCATAAGGTATTTTTAATGTCCAAGATGCACAGGAGATGCCAGTTTATTAATCAGGAACATGAACAGGAAACGGGCAAGGAGCCAATGTTTTCTCATGCCTCTGAGTGGGAGAAGGGACAGGGACAGAGGACAGACTTGGTAGCAGAAGGATATTTTGCATGGAGGTGGGTCGTGGCATTTAAAATTGCTGTTATGTGTCACCCATCACTTCCAAGAAGTGGAGGCAGGTTAAAGCAAGGGTGAGCTGCCCCCCTCCCTCAATGATATGCTTAACTGACTCATATGCTTGGATATGTCAGCAGTTCAGAGGAGGGGGATGGAGGAGGCACATACAGGTGCCGGGCAGCCAGGTGGAGATTGGCGAAGATGCATAATTGTGGTACAGCCAGATTGCAGACAAGTACTAATAACTCTGAACTGCCCAGGTGTTCTCATCTGGTCAGGCTAAGCTGCAAGTGTGAAGAGAGATCATCGCCACTGCCAGCCTAGCCCAGCAGACACTGCTTAAGAACTAACCCCATGCTACCAAACAAAGTACAGAAGTGGGAACTATGAACATGGCTCACAAGTGCCAGTTTGTTTTTGCTCCTTACAGCCTTCAACATCAATGCATCAGCTGAACCATTTTTTCTTATTCTTTTTTATTTTAATCACAATATCATACGAGAGAACCAGCACATCAAGACCATGATCCTAACCCCCTTACCTGGGAATAAACCCATTGGATTCAATACTTACTTCTCAGTGGCTATAGTTAAAATTTCATTGTTATAATTCTGAGAGGTCGGTATTGGATAGGGGATGAAATATATTTAATGTATTTAATTTAATTTTTGAAAAAACTTGTATCCCACTCAAAGCTGCTTAAAAAAAATACACAATATTTCATAACATATGCAACAGCCCAAAAACCACAACTGCAATCACAGTGAACCAACATTAATGTAACAGACTAGAGAAATGATAAAATCATTTGTAAAAAGTAAAGATCAAAGTGGGAATTCAATGAAGTAAACCAAAAGGGCACTTAGCCAAACACTTGAATAAATAGCCATGTTTCAACTAACTATATAAAACATTAAAGTGTTGGAGTATGATGAATCTCAGGTGGATATTCTGCAAGGTGGGTGCCACAACAGAAAAGGCTCTAATCCTAGTATCTACCCACCATCCTTCATAGGATCAAGGGTTCTGGAGCAATGGCTCAGATGTGAGGAAAATACAGTGGTCCTTAAATAACCAGGTCCCAAGCCATGTAGGGCTTAAAGGTTAAAACCAGCACCTTGAACTGAGCCTGAAAACTAACACTCAACCAATGCATGCCAAACAAAACAGGCCTAATGCTTTTGAATGCTTAGCTCTTGTGAGCAATTTGGCCACAGCCCCTTCTGCCAGTTGCATTCCTGACTGCTTTCATGGCTAGCTCCATGTTGAGTGCCTTATTTATTGATAGACAAAATCACCAGTGCTTTAGTAATGGTTCATTTAAGGAAATGAAGATACACTACAGAAAGCTAAAAAAAGCACTCCTGCTTGATGGTTTTGTTGTTGTTGTTTTTGCAAAAGCAGGGGAATAAAAAAATATTATTGAGACAACAATTAGTTTTTTAAAATAAAAAACATAGCTATTTTATTAGCTAAGTAATATAAGGCAAACTAATTTTCTGATCTATGTTTCACCACATTTTAACAACCAGAAGCCTTTAACTTTCATGAGGAAGCTTAAAAGCAGGCATAATTCAGTCAAGTGCCAGTGAGAAAATAATGGCGACCTTCAGGTGACTCATTCTTTATATAGCATGAGATTTTGAAACGAATAGTAGCCACAGTTTGCATTCCTCACCACCCAGCAAATCATTACAAAACAAAATCCACATGTATCTGCTAATATGTTGGCAAATTTAATATTTTATATTCAAATGTAGTTTCATTGTTTGTTGTTACCAGCTCATTATTGGCAAGGAAGGTTGTTATAAGAGTGTGTTTGTAAGACATTTCAGCCCAAGGCAAGGAAGTCACTGAGTCACAAAGAAAACTTATCTTGGCTGCCTTGAATTCATACTATCATGACCCAGCCAGTGATTTAGGCAACAGCAGAAGTGGTTACATTCAAGAAAAAAACATTGCCTACTAATATAATTCAGTTTCTCCAATCTAATATATGTTATCTGAAAAACCTCACGCAGCAACACAAGCAATAACCAATGTGGCAAGAGTTGACTAAAAGGAAATCGAATTGATTATACAAAGCTTTGCCTCAGTGCTCTTTCCCAGAAGATGGAAGAGACTAATAGGCATAGTTCATTATAAAATGCATCCATCAAATTAGAACCAGAGATTCTGAAAGCACTGCATGGAGGAGGGTAACTTTCCATTACACCCACTGGGATTTTCCAGCATGAACCAACATACAGAATGTACCAACCATTAAATGGATTAAGAGAAATAAATCAGAAGTGGCTCTGAATTACTGTTATTAGCTCATTGATTTAAGAAAGAAAAAAGGGGGGAACTTACCTAGAACCCCTAGCCTGTAGTTGATGGTTACAACAATGACATTTCCATAGCTGGCCAGTATGCTGCCGTCAACAATATTCCCTGTACCTTCCATATATGATCCACCATGGATGTAGACCATCACTGGCTTCTTGCTGTTCTGATCATGTATGTCTGAAAAGAACAGAAGTAAGGAAAACACAAGAAAGTAATACAAGTATTAAAGTAAAATTGTTGCCTGTTCCCGCCCCCACAAAGTGTTAATAATTTTTGCATATTTTCTCACTTCATCTATTTTTCTTATCTACTAGTCTGCTTATCTTCAGTTAGGACCAGAATAAAAAAGGAGATAGGGCTTGTAGATAAGCTCGGAAAGGGCCAAAAGTACCACAGGTGACAGCATCTCTTATTGCACAACTGGAATGGTGGTGGAGGCGGGGAAGTATATCTGCTGATTCTCACCAGGATCACAACTTGAAACAGAGCTGTGTTGCTTTTGGAATATGTATCACACAATACTAGGCCTCAAGTTAATGTAGGAATCTCACATGTAAAATACGTAAGTTGAAGTAAGTAATGTACAGAAAGTGTCATTATGAGGTGGTTTATAACATAAACATTATTTTAAAATAGCAAACTTTTAATAGGTTTATTAACATAAATAGCATCACCGTCCCATGTCTTTCTGTCTTCCTCAATTTCTGAAACTGATAATGTCGCAGTTCTTGAAGCATATTCAACAAACTATCACCACCAAAAATTATCATTCACAGTAAGATGTGAAGTGGGTGGGGAAAATCTTCAGGCAAAATATCTTGACAGATATTAGGGAGACAAAAAGAGTTTCATATCTGCATTCTGCTTTGTCTAAACTAATTAAATTGAATCAATGGAGGACCGCTAGGAATGACATTCACAATTTGCCATCCCATTGCTTGCTTCAAAAATACTTAAAAAGACCAAAATGTTTCACAAAAAAAGAAGGAGAAAGATGCAAAAATAAGTAACCTTTCCCTCCCATTATTGTAAGAAGCCTCCCTGCCACTGAAATCACTTTTAGAGGCATCTGTGGGGCTGAACTGTGATTTCCAAAATAGAAGCAAAATGGCTTTCCCCCAATTTGTCAGCTGAAAAAAGGGTAGTATCTTGGGAGCAGCCAATTTTGCTCACCCATTAGAAGAGTCTCCCATTTAGCCAACCAAAGGTGGTGGATAAAAGTGGTGGATATAGCTATAAGTGACTTTATTTGGAGGTAGGGTGTAGGGCCACAGTACCTTTCAACCACCCTTCAGAAAAGCTCTCCTAAACTAGTTGGTGCTGATAGTTGCATATTCTATTTAATAAATTGCTGAGCAATTAATAGTTCTATGTTAATGGGAAATAGTATTTCCCTTTAGTCCACAATCTACCTCTCGTTATGAAACCAATATGTGGTGTTTTATACTCCCACATTTTCTTGATTTGAATCCAGAGGTTGATGGAGAAAAATATTGACTCACCAATATTGGTTCTAGAACACATGGTAGGCAGAATTTAGGGCAGTGTTTGTGGTGTGGTTGCACCAAGCATGCAGCCGAGGAGAGCACTAGGAACCTGTCAGAGCCTCACATCTCCTTCTCAATGCCCAGCTTAAGCCAGCACTGTGACGGCTATGGGGATGGCATCAAATGGCCTTGCACAGGGCAGCATATTACGAAGGTCTGCCCCTATGGTAGGTATGCGCTAGCTAACAACCAACAGACTTGCAACTAAGAAAGAAGTATATTTTCACGTATCCTTGGCAAGATAAATAAAATATATTTTCTGCTAAGAATCACATTTGTAGTGCTGTTCAAGATACCAATATGGAATATAATACCTTCCTTTACCTAGCATAAATGGAAGTTATAGACTCTAGCATGGGGGGCAGCAACGGGCAGCCCTCCTTCAGATCTGCCCCCATAAGAGGAACAGAAAATATTATTTAATATATTAAGTGGTATAGAAATCAAATAATCAAACTTAGGGAGGGAGGAAGGGTAGACGTACTTTACAGAAAAACTAATTTCTGAGCTCAGCCCTTGCATGACAGAATCTATTTGCTGTGTATGAACTAAATGTCTAATTACTTTATTTGGAAAGGCATTATTACAGCAGCAGAGCAATGGAAAAGAAGGTGAACAGTCGGAATAACAAGGAAGCAGAGATCTCAGCAGCTGTACTTGTAAAGGTCAGAAAAGCCACCATAATTCTAAACTCTCGAGAAAGAAGGAGATTAAGAGGTGACCGCACCATAACTATAAAGATTTCTGAGGGGAACAGAAAGGGCAAATGTTACCATGCTAGTTGAAATAGTGTCAAATTTCAAAACACAGAAAAGAAGTGAAATAAGGCTAAGAAAAGACCAGACACCAAGGATGTGAGGTTGAAATCCAGAATGCATGAAAGTGGCAGACTCAGATAATTCATCTGTTTATGCAAACCTTTGTCAGGATGTGTAACATTAAGAAGCAAGCTAGGTGTAATTTTTGTCTGAAAAGGGTTCAAAGCATAGTGGTCTGTTATTACAGCTGTTATTAAATGTGGAACAATAAAGAGGTTTAGAAGTGAATTAAGATTTTCTCTGAAATTCGTAAGAGTTTGTGATTAATCTGAATCTAACCAAACGCTGATAGTGTATTCTTATAGTATATGTGCTTATTATTAAACAGAGAAAGAGAAACATCGTCATGTCATATTATTAAGGTACTTGCTTCCATCCTTATGGGGAAAGTTTTAAAAATCTTGAATCCTGCAACCCCCCCCCCCAAAAAAAGTCCCCACCGCAGTTAGGCTTCCTTTACACCTACCAGAATAACGCAGTTGCTACAACCTAAGTAGTTGTATCCATGAATGACACTTCACAGACTTTATATATATAAATATATAAAACATATACCCACATGATTATGCTTCCGTGCATGTTTACAATAACATGGAAGTGATGGACATCCCAAAAGGATGGGTATCACTAGTGTGCTATATATAATATATAAACACACAAACCATATTCCTGGGAGCAATATGGGAGTAAATGGTAGTGTTAACGTTGTCCCGGATACATGCAAAGGAAGAAAGCTTTAAAGAATAAAAGAAATTAAACAGTTTCCTTTGAAATATCAGGGGAGCGGGGACTGAAACTGGAGACAAAGTAATTGCATCCACTATATGGGGAAGAGAAAGAGGGAGATAAGGTGAAGGTGAATTTACAAAATGTACTAAAAAGGATAAAGGAAAAGATACACATGCAAGGTTTCAATTCCATATTTTTTCCCCTTTTCCTAGGCAAAAATTCGAACTGGGAATAAGGAAGCATTTTTGGTTGTAAATAATATTTATGTTACTCACTTCACACATATTTACAGATAACCTGTACACTTATCTCAAAGGGGAATTGCAGTCATCTAAATGCTAATTTGTGTCTTATTTTTGGAAGAAGAAAAAAACAGGTGGAAAGGAAAGTTGATTCCAGATAAGAAGAAAATAAAGCAGCACACTGAAATGTGTGTGATTAAATAAAGGAGGGGAAAAGTTAATGTTCATGCATATCACGTTTCAGTTTTTGGGAAAACAAAAACAAAAAATACCTTCGTCTTCCCCACGATCATTACTGGTTATATCATCTGCGCTTTTCTTTGTGTTGGCTCCTGGGATCAGAGTGAGCAGGAGAATAAAGGGAAAAAAGAGAATTCAAAAACAGCAGGTTCCCAAAAATTTAAAGGAAAAAAAAAAACTATCCAAAAAGTGGAAAAAAGAAAAAAAAGTAACACAAAAAGTCAAAATTTGAATCTGAAAAAAAGGATGCAAATTGCACACTAACATAAATGCTAAAGACAACAAATCAGAAAAAACTGGTAGGAAAAAATCAAATGTTGTGACAATGCAATTAATTTTATTTAAAATGATTGCTTATTTTGCATTCAAAATTGATAAGAAAAAAATACATTCTGTATACATGAATTCTTTGTAATTCAGTTGACAGTCCAATTTTCAGTGCACTATCATAGTACAATATTCATCAAATAAGACTTTTTAATTAGCAAAGATTTTAAAAGATTGGGGATTAGTGGTGGGAAATGAATATGAAATTCTGTTTCAGATGCCTGCCTAAGTTGTGCCATTGTCTCTGTTCCCAAGTCATTATGGTTTGGATCCAAAGAACTACACAACTATTCTGTACACCAAGGAGAGGTATACACTTTTGTGACATGGCAAATAGAAATTTGGGTCTGTTGCTGTTCAGAGTGGAAAAGTCAAAAATCCTACAGGGCACACCCAACATCTTGGACATGCCAGACGTAGCTCGTCTTCTGACAAAAATCACTGTAGTATTTGAAATGAATTTAATGTAATTATTATTAATACAAACAAAATAATTAACACAGATAACACACATGGAAAATATTACGCAACACAGAGAAGTCAGGATATTTGTTTCACTGAATACACATTTCCACCATCAGCAACAATGAACTTAAAACATCTAATTTTTAACTGAGAATCATCTGAGTGTGAAAGATTCAGGCCTATGTGTGGATTACACATTCAGTTCCAGGCACATTATACCTGCCATAGTTACACACAACATTTTACTTACCATGAGAGCAAAAACAGAAGTAAGAAACAGTATTACAGCTCTTATTTAGAATCAAGAATTCCCCATAGATCTGTATATATTGAGACATAACATGCAGGAACTCTCATAGGGCTAAGATCTTTGGGGAAAATCCATTTCCAGTCTTGAGTGACTATGAGGGGAGCCACAGGGGAAGAGAGTAGTACAGTATGTACAATCCCTCGCACATATGGTGTTCTGTGCATGTGGGAAAAACTGATTCATATAAGCTTGGTGTGACATTTCTCTAAACTATGAGTGACATTATTCATTCTTTATAAGGCTCCCCCTTCTGTTGCGTATAATTTTGCCATGTTGAGTTTTCTCATTTAGTGGGATATGCAGAGAGAGAGAGAGAGAGAGAGAGAGAGAGAGAGAGACCAGCCAAAAAAGTTGTGTTGACATGGGTTGAACCAGATGGTACCGTGAAAGCTAATGAGGTAAAACATCAGGGCCACAAATCCAAAGGATGTTTAGTTTACCGTACATTAGGAGCAGACAATATATTCCAACTGGACAATTTTCCAGGATCCATAAGCCAATGGCATATGGAGGCCAGAGACAAAAAATGGGCAATAAATGCAATTTTTACCTTTATACACTAGGATAGTTTCTATACGTGCTCTCATTTACCTCTCTACATCCAAACAACAAAGAGACATTATCCAAGCTCAAGGAAAGATTTCAGCCAGGCATAAACACTTGAGGCACAAAGCAGAGCTGAGAAAGCGTGTCACCTGGGGAAAGTCCCAAGGGCCACATAGAGAGTCCTGGAAGGTTGCATTTGATCCCGGGACCTGTCTGCTTTTCTGACTGTGGAAGGATGTTCCCTAGTAAATCACACCAACAAAGGCAATAAATACGGTAAATGTAGATGAAGAGAGTAGATGCCACTTCATCTGACTTTTAACACAACATGGTTCTCCCTGTGCAGCTTATATACACACCACAAGAAACACTTCCAGTCTCTCTGTTGCATTTCTTTTACAGTATGATGACCTGTATTCATATGAAGACTTTTAGCCATATCCAGGGATACTGCTCATGGTTAATACCAACTTGCAAGTAGGCAGCAAGGCTGCAACCAGCCCCTGGTGTCCATTCATAGAATGTGAATGGCTAAAATGGGGTGAAGCCTTCACATGTTCAGCCTTGTATGTCGATCTGGACACCTGAGTAATTGGGATTCCAGGTTGCATGGAAGGCTGCACATGCCCAAGCTTCTCCCTGCTTTTCAGATGTTTCCATTCTATGCACAGATACCACAGGCAAGAGCTACTTTGTGCAGTTCTACTTCCCATTTGTTTTTTGGTGTTAACTCAGATTACTGAAGTAACCATTTCACCCCCTGTATCCCTGTCTGGCAACTGTGTTGCTCAGATGGGGCTGTTGAGAATACCACATGCCCTAGAGGTATGTATCAGTTTGTATCAGAAACCAGATTTTTACTGCCGCAGCTCCAGCCCTTTGGGCTCCATTAGCAGCTGACATTATACAGGTGGCTAACATCATTATGGTTTGGAACCTACTGAATATATTTTTTGTTTTGTTTTTGTTTGTTTAAAAATGCATTCCTGGCTGGTACATAGTAGTGTGGATTGGGACCTACTGAAATGGCAAAGTGTGGGCAAAGTACTGGCCAGCCCTTGAAGCCCATCACAACTGAGCTTTTGTCATTTTTGTTTCTGGATTCCGTACAGTATTGGTGGACAAAGGTTCTGTCTTTGTGTTCCCACTTACTTAAGTGTACTTTGATACCTCACCCCAAGCTACATACATTGACTTTTCTGTATGCAAAAATCTGTAATATGATCAAAATATAATTTGGCTTTCTTCTTCATAAACATCATCCCATTTTTAGTCCCTCAGAATTTGATGTGGCCTCTAATATGAACTGATCCGATGCATACCTTCTGGACAAATATGCTGAGCAAAATTCTAGCTATAATCCTAACCTTACTCCCATTGATTTCAGCAGGACTTACGTCTAAGTAGACATGGTTCAGATAGCACTGTTGGCTTCCACGAATCCTGAACCTTCATGCAAGTCTCCTCCAGAAAGCTATCAAAATACATTTCAAAATGCACGTTTTGAGCGAAATATATGTTAGAAAATATGATTTGAATGTGAATTTTCATGTGGCTTTATTAAAACTACAGTTTAATAGAGAAAGAAGACAGAACAGACTTATGAGTGCACACATCCAAAAGAGTTCCATTGGCCTGGAATAGGCAGACTGCTAGTTGTCAGCCACTATTCATTTCCCTATTCTCCCATAATTTAATACATATCTCACTCCTTTGGTTTTTATCTCCTTTTTCTCACTACACTTCAGCAAAGTTCAGAATGGTTCTTTGTTCTTATGTGTTCGCTTAACTTTCTTCCTGCCTTTGTTTCCAGGTTCTTTTGAGTGTCTTATTTTCATTACCTCAACCTCCTCCTCTTTAATATTTTCACTTACATCACCCCAGGGTTTTCCACCTTGTGTCAGGATCCCCTGTGGTCCACAGTAATCTGCTATTGATGAGTCTAGCAGTAACTACTTCAGCACTTTTTTCCAGTGGCTTTGCTCATGAAAATGACAGATGGATTTGGCAGGGTACATTGTATAAAACTGGGGCTGTGCTGGCTGGGACTAGTGAGGAGTTGTAGTTCAAAACATTTGGAGGGCACCAAACTAACAAAGGCTGCTGTAAAGACTAGTTCATAGTAATATTAATCTGTGCAATCCTTTGCAAAGCAAGGTCCAGAAATGGGAAGTATTAAATAACTGTACCACAAAATTTCACAGTAATGTGTCTTTTTAGACCGCAAAGAAAGAAAATCTTCCATTTACTTATACCCGAGGGTAATTAATTTTCATCAGTTTGAAAATCTTAGGTATTCCCTCTTTGCTCAGGCTCCTAGGTTTACAATTTCACTGTTGTGCTCAGTTCATTATGCTCAACATCCAGTCTACAAGCCAATATTGCAGGTTTCTCCTTTACTATTTAAAACACACTCTTCTGTCCATAATCCTCTTGTCATGATCTGATTAGTTTTTATGTTAACTGCTGCAATTTCTCCCTGTGGATTCCACTTATCTTATTTTGAGTCTCTCTTCCATAAACACAATCTGCAGTGAAAAATCATTCTAGACACAGCATGGAGAATATTTAAACGGGCCATAGCAGGAAGAGAAGAAAAACTGTATAACCCAGAATAAAGAAGAAGGCCAAAAGTAGCGCAGCTAAAAGTCTAGACTCAAGAGGCTACTCCAAAGTTAATTAAGAAGTGAAATACTTTATCTAAGTGATTTCAGGTCACTTTTAATATATCAGAATAGACATACCAAGGATCAAAAGGATGAGATGTGTTACTTCCAGTCTGATCTCATACACAGTAGTCCTATTGGGTTCAATGTACGAAGGAAGCATAGAATAACATGCTTAGGGTACTTTTTCACCACCAAGTTGCAATCACTTATATTTAACTGCATGGTGAATAATTTAAACCACATTAAGATAAAAACCTGCCACAACCCAACACCCTACTGCAAGCCTGGGCCATTCCTAAAAAATAATTGCCACTATCCAGACCAGAGTATGCTACAAGCAGTTATCAGTTTAATGCAGGATACCCCAATTTTTGCCCTTATAGTCAGCTAACCATTAGGAAACACGTAGAAGTCAGGAACATTCAAACTTGTCACCATTTTGTACCATATTTTTCCTACGCTTCACTGTTTATTATTCCTTTAATAACACAATCAAATAATGCATATATTTTAAAAGATCATCATTAAGGTCAAAAAGACAGGACAGAAGGAAATTCCCCAAGCTAAATTTTAAATATGAAACGTTGCTGTTTCTTTAAATCTCCAATGTATCACGACGCTTACATCATGCTGCGTTGGGTTACATCATGTCATGACCAGTGATGTAACCCGTCGCAATGCAATGCACACATCGCAGTTTGTCAGTGAGTTAAAGGAATAGCATACTTAGGTTGTTGTCAACAAGTCCAGTTGGTCATTCTGAGAACATAGTTTAATTACATTCTTAGTGAATCTCAAATTGCAAATTGTTGTGTTACTGAGAAGAATAGATGTACAAAAACACTCTTTTACCAAAATTTATGTTGTTAGTTGTAGAGTTCTAACAAGACTACAGCTGTGGTTCACTGGAAGATCATCTGATTTACATGCAGAAGGGACTTGAAATCTCCAAGTTGGGTTTGGAGAGACTACCAACTGAAACCCTTAAGAGCCACTGCCAATCAGTGTAAGCAATAGTGAGATGAATGGGCCAATGTTCTGAATATTTGTTTGTATGTTTGTTTAACTTGTACCCTGTTCTTCCTCCCAAAGGAGCTCATGGTGGCAAGCAACAGGTGATAATACAAAAATGACATATTGAAAACCTATCAAAAATCACTCCACTACAGATAAAGACTGGGAAAGATCTCAACTTAAAAGGCTTATTGGCTAACAAATCTTCAGTAGGCACAAAAAAGACCACAGAGACAACTCCTGTCTAATGTTCAAGAGGGGGGAACTCCAAATGTAGGTGCCACACTAAATGCCCAATTCCTACTTTGTGTGGAACAGACCTCCTGATAAGCTGGTATCCACAGAAGGCCCTCGTCTACAGTGATCAGTTGGGTCCCCAAACCAGCACCTTAAACTTAGTAGTGGCGTAACACTTTTGCAATATCCCACTCCAATGAGCAGTTGAGTTGTTGCATTTTATACCAGCTACAGCTTCTGGACCAATCTCAAGGGCAGCCCTATAGAGCACATAGAGCCTGAAGGTTGCCAAACACATGGGCACCAGTGGTCATGCTATCCTGGTCCAGAGATGACTGTAGCTGTCTTAGCAGCCCAAGCTGGTAGAAGGTACTCCTAGCCATTGAGGACACCTGGGCTTCTAATGATGATGATGATGGACCCAGGAGCCCCCAGACTACAAACCTCTTCTTTTGCCCCATCCGAATTAGGCAATTCACCAATTATCTGGATTTGGGAAATGTTCACCCACAGTGCTTTCATGTTGCCAAGATTCAGAGTTGGTTTATTGGCTCTCATCTAGCCACCATAGAGTTCAACCACCGGGCAAGGGTTTGCATTGCCTCTCCTGATTCAGAGGTTACAGAAGTAGAACTGGATATCATCATTGCACAGATGACACCATGCCACAGATATGATCATGAATGCTCCCATTACTTCCTATAGATGTTGAACAGCACTGGGGTTAAGATAGTACACTGTGGCACTTCACAACATAGCTTTTAGCCAGGTGACTAAAAGATAATCACCCAGTGCTATTATGTGAAAATGACCCTGGAGATAGGATCAGAGCCATTGTGATTCAGTGCCCCCAATCCTGATCCCACTGTCAGCTCAGAAGGATCTCACCACTTTCTCACCACTGGGGCTACTCTCAGCCTAACCTACATCACAAGATTGCTATGAGAATTTTTTTAAAAATGGAATCATATACACCAATTTCCTTGGAAGAAAGATGGAGGGAAATGAAGTTAAATAAAGGAATAGAAATGTTTTGGAACCACCACTTTAAGGGTATTTTAAGGGTATTTTTCTCAATTTGAATTGACTTTATCATTGAGCTGAACATTATGTATGATTCCAATGATGTAACTTGTTCAAGTATGAACAATAGCTTTCCCAGACCCACTTGAAGATGGCCTTTCCCACTGTGTAAGGCATACTTTTAATAAGATGAAAAGGTGTGTAGACGTGCCTTCTAAAAATATGGCTATGTACGCAGTCTAGGCCAATATAACAATTAGGAATAAACTAAAAGGGGGGGGGGGGATTCTATATTATAAAGGTCTAAATTGGAAAGAAGAATCAAATACATTGGTAGGATCAAAATTGGCCAGTCAGGCAGTAAGAGTGTGTTGTCCATATCAAAGAAGGAATCCCACAAATCCTATAGAAATTCACTTCCACAAGGCCTGTGTGTCTTGTAATCAGTTTGACACAACCCTTGCAAATAAGGTGTTACATTAGGCAATGTTTCCATATGTAGTCTTTTAGCATATGCATCAGCTGATTATTACTAATGCCAAGAATGCACTCTGAGACACATATTTTTCCAAAGTACCCCAAATGGAGTCAAAAACAGACACAACTACCCAAGAATGAAAAAAAGCAAATTCAGCAAGGTCACAATAGCTGACAGTTTCCTACTAAAGATTCTCAGAAGTATGTGGAGCTACCAGGGGGATTGCAGGTTTGTGTGAACTGCCGCCATGCTGTGGAGACTCTCTGTAGAGACCATTGCTAATTGCTTGGGCATGGCACCTTGGAAAAGTTCTGCTACAATCTGTCATGATGTTTGGAACATTAAAACGAAGGAATTTATTCAGAAGTATTAAAGTGTACCTTAAAAATAGCAAGAGCACCAGAGGGATTCATTATTGCAAATGGCTACTTGTGTATTCATATACACCAGCACTCCAATATTGCATATTCATTTGTTATCGTCACAGAATGGCATAAAGCAATTTCACTGGAAAGATGGAATAATGAACGTTCCCTAGGGAATTCATTCTTGAATCAAGTCCCCCCCACCCCCATTTCACAGTTCTATTTTTCTCAGTGGAACTACTGGTGGAAAAGCAGCAGAAAATGGCAGATTTTAAAGTTTTTGGGGTTTTTTAATGTCATTAGAATGAATTAAATAATCAATGCATAAGTCGTCAGTCAAAATAAATACACACTCATTAAGTACCAAAAGGATGTTGTGTCTTAATCAAACGCCTAGCAGTTCTGTAAGAACCCAATGCAGTTGCAGTGAATCATATTGAAAATATGGGAAGCAGGTACTCCATTACTTTCCTTCATCTGTCTAACATGAATATCCATTCCCTTCCCTTTTCATTTTTAACTATGGTCAGGATGCCCACTAATATTCTATTCATGATTCGCTTTAAATCATAAGATGGGACAAGCATTAGAAGATGGTTCACAAAATTTTGCTGCAGAAGGAAATGCATGAAGGAAGGGAATGCAAGCCTTTAGAGCAATTGCAGGGTCCTGACATTAAAATTACTTGCAGAAAGTCCAGTTTCATTCTTTAGCCCTCAAAATGTGCCCTGATGAATCTAGAAAAGCAGGAGCCTATTGTCTACGGCTGGCCTGTGCCAAATGTTAGGAAACCAGCTATGCAAAATGCATGGCGCACCCTGGCTTCATAATCATCTCCATCAGCCACATAGACGGCTTAGAACCTTGTTGAGCTTGGAATTCCAGCACGCTTGGACTGTATACATCAGACGTGCTGCATAATTGTGCCTGAACCCTGCTATAAGCACTGCTGAGATGGGCATAGTATTGTATTCTAGCCACACCTTTCTTCAGCTGAACAGATATATAACTAAATGCTACTTCATAAGTGCCTCAGAATGAAGAACAATGTTTCTGTCTCCTTGACATCGCCTTCAACTTAAGCAGATTCTCAAAGGTGGCCATCATTGCTCAAGCAATTGAGAGTAATTCAACTGTATGTGACATAATAAGATGCTATCAATAATATTTTTAACAGAGAACATAGCCACTCTAGATGACCATGAAATGTTTTATGCACTGAGCTAGGTAACTTAGAGGACAGAGGAAATCAGGAATTCCTGCTAGCGGCACAGTAGAGATGGGGTTTTGCAAGAAGGAATAATAGAGAGGGGAGTTATGAAGTTAAGTAGAAATGTGTGATCAAAAGAAAATGGGAAGCGCTGCAAACTGTTTGGAGGAAAATGGATATCTTTTTAAAGCCAATTCATTGATTTACTGCATTTATCCCATCTTTCCTTCACCATGCAAATTAATATTATCGGCCTGCAATAAAACATATTTGTACCACCATGGCTGTAAAACTAAACACATTCTTTTGGTTTTATGTTCCATCAATATTTGTATGATCATTCTAAGTTGCAAGTGCCCTCCATTCCAATTTTTTTCTTCCACTGGTGTGACAATATTAATTTATATCCACTTGTTAAAATTCTGGAAGTGGTTGCCTGCTTGCTTGCACTGCATGTGGTATAAATGGGGCTTGCATTTAAAGGAAAGGCACAGCTAGGATCAGAAGAAAAGAAATATACCTAAGCTATCAATAATTCCTTGCTCTGTGCAAATGCCTTACATCAAAGTGCATTTTTCTTCTTCTTCTTCCTTCTTTCTCAGCTGTCATTTCTCCATCTCCCTATAGCAGTCTCACAGGGCTCAGTCTTTGGTCTTCTACTCTGTGGTCTCTACGCACTCCTTCCTATGTGATTACATTTGTTCTCACAGCTCCACTGCCATTTTTGTGCCGAGGCCTCTCCCAATATACATTTTCTAACCCTAATCTGAGATCCGCTGCCTTTCTGATACCTTCTCCGGGATATCTCATCAACATCTCAAGTTGGGCATAGCAAAACTTATTTATAGCATTTATGCTGTGCCTTTGGGCTCCATTAGGGGACCCCCAAGAAAGCTTATAACATCAGCAAAGAATAGTATACAATCAAAACAAATCCAATAAAATATTTTATGTTATTTTAATCCAAATACTCTCCACATTTCTCATTTGGTGCCCAGCATACTCCAGCTCTGGCTTACCCTGTGCCAGAAGAACTATTTATACATTTTGTTACATCTATTACCCTGTGTTTCTTCCACCATAGAATATAGATGATATAGATGTAGATCCCAGGTGGTCTCTCAACCAGGCACTGACCAGACCCTCATCTGCTTAGCTTCAGCAAGGTGGTGGCCTCCTGTGCCTTCAGACTATACATTGGGGCAACTATGGGACTCATTTTACTTGGTAGCCACAGCTGGGATAAAGGGATGACTAAATCACAGTTGTGTTTTTGTATGGTTAGTATGACACTGAAAAAAAGAAATTGCATGGGATGGGTATGCAAAACCCAGCTTGCCTATCTTTCCCACACAAACTGCTTTGTGGAAATTAAATACGAAACATGATCCACTCATGTTTCTCCATCTGCACCCAAGTTGTCTCTGGAAACTTCCCAGTATCATCCATTGCTACTTCTTGATTTCTCCCTATCTGTTTTCCCCCATGACTATTGCTTCTTCCATTTACATTTCCAAGACCTTCCTTTTCTTATCTGTACTATCTGCCAAAACCATTGCCAATGTGGTGACCTCATATCAGATAACCTCTCCATTTGAAAATATATTCAAGTGTACTTTCAATGGAAAGGCAGTGCATCTTGGATATATGGGGGAGAGGGAGAGGGAGAGGGTGACAGAGCTATTTTTCTAGAAAAAGATGAGCTGGAGCTCACCATGAACTTCTCCCTTGTTTTCTTAGAATGTCAACCTGAGCTCCAGTGAGCTCCTGCTGAAAATCTCTCTCTCTCTCTCTCTCTCTCTCTCTCTCTCTCTCTCTCTGTGCGTGTGTGTGTGTGTGTCTCATTGTGAGAGTAGAACTCTGTTCAAGCAGCCTTGAAGGCAACTCACAGCATCCATACTTCAATGTCTATTTAGAGGCCATCATTCTTAATCAAGGAAGCAATATGAAAGTAGTAGACTATCTGTGCATGGATGGTTTCTTCCTTTTCCTTTTTTTCTTTTCTTATTTCATGTAAAAATAAAAACACACAGAAGGAAGCCATCTGTGTAGTAGCTGCACAAGGGAATGGAAGTCAAGAGATGCAGGATGTGTAGCTAACCCTGCTGTCCATTCAGCATGAGACTGTAAAATGTTTAGACTCACTTAACCTCCCTTTCTTGATTTATTTTCCCATGGGCAAAATAGGCACAGAGTTGATAATGCTTCCCATATAATGCTTTATATGGAATTCTGTGACTCCTAAATACAAGCTAACTTCTAGCGTGCAGTAAATTAAGAGCAAACAGGTTTTTCAGTGAAAATGCACTGCAAACTATTGGTTAAAAAAGGTGAATATGTGTGCATATCTATCACTAAAACCTCAGTTGCGTATCACCTGCCAATGTTCCTTTCCAGTCACTAGCAGAATTGCATTGCTGTGAAATGGAAATCAAGGCTCCAGCTATTGAGCAGAAAGTATTAATCCATACAGTGTTGACAAACAGTTTGTTATCTGTCAGGTAGATAAGAGATGAGTACTGTGCCAAATATTCACCAGTGAATGTTTTCAGCATTAAATTAGTACTGGGGACGGGATGGGGGAAGCTGAAAGGTCCATAATATCTCTCTCTCTCTCTCTCTCTCTCTCTCTCTCTCTCTCTCTCACACACACACACACACACACACACACACACACACTCACAGCTTATTCAACTGCTTCAGTACCATTTAAACAACAGCACCCAGGCTTCTCCTACCTCTCCTTCCTAACTATAGTCATTCAGTGGCATTACAAAGCCAATCATATGTCACAAAGCCAATTCAATGTGCTCTAAGAGCAGTGGAGTCGTAATCTGGTGAACTGGGTTCGATTCCCTGGTCCTCCACATCCAGCTGCTGGGTGACCTTGGGCTAGTCACACTTCTATGAAGTCTCTCAGCTTCACTCACCTCACAGAGTGTTTGTTGTGGGGGAGGAAGGGGAAGGAGATTGTTAGCCGCTTTGAGACTCCTTAAAGGTAAAGGGACCCCTGACCATTAGGTCCAGTTGTGGCCGACTCTGAGGTTGTGGTGCTCATCTCGCTTTATTGGCTGAGGGAGCAGCCGTACAGCTTCCAGGTCATGTGACCAGCATGACTAAGCCGCTTCTGGCGAACCAGAGCAGCGCACGGAAACACCGTTTACCTTCCCGCTGGAGTGGTACCTATTTATCTACTTGCACTTTGACGTGCTTTCGAACTGCTAGGTTGGCAGGAGCAGGGACTGAGCAACGGGAGCTCATCCCGTCGTGGGGATTCAAACCACCAACCTTCTGATCGGCAAGCCCTAGACTCTGTGGTTTAACCCACAGCGCCACTCGCGTCCCTTGAGACTCCTTAGGGAAGTGATAAAGTGGGATATCAAATCCAACTCTTCTTCTTCAGAGAAAGGGGAGCATTGCCCTCACTCTTGATGGGACAGCAATGATTTCAAAGCTTGAGTTCCCACTCCAACTTGCAATCAGGCACTTTTTCAAGCTGCTGAAACTATTTGAGCTAAGACTTACTAGAGAAAAGAACTGTTTTGATGAAAATGAGGCAGTGACAAGGTGAATGAGAACTGGGAAGAGGAGTGGGAAGAACAGATATTGGAAGAAGATTAAGAGAGAGGGCAGCTTCAGGTTTAAAACTCGAAGCCCCTGTAGCAAGGATACACAGAAAGGGCAGACATATGAATGAAAGTGAGAGTGAGGAGTGAGTTTCAGAAATGAGTCAAAGAAAAACAGGAACCACAGAATAAAAAGCACTCACAAGGTCAAGAGAAACATAAATGTATGTGATCTATTAAGGGGAATGGAGTGGAAGGAAAACGTTAAAAAATAAATCTAATGAGCAAAGGGAAAGTAGAAATATATTTTATATCTTTTGTTCAGGGAAGTTTTTAATATGTAACGCTGTACTGTTTTTAACACTGATTGGGAGCCGCCCAGAGTGGCTGGGGAAGCTCAGCCAGATGGGCGGGGTATAAATAATAAATTATTATTATTATTATTATTATTATTATTATTTTGGGCACGCTTTATAATTTTTTTTATGCTAATTCCCCTGAGCCAGCTACAGAGGGAGGTTAAGAAATCCAAATAACTAATGGATTCATCAATTGTGATTATATGTGAGGAATGCTAGGGAAGCTTTCCTCCCAGGCTACTCTTTTTTGTTTTGTCTTTTTGTTCTTCTGGTGAAGCTAAATTTAGACAATCAATTTACATTGCTATATTTTTAAAAGCATTACACATAAATTGTTAATCAAACAGAACATAGTGGTGAAATAATGAAGCAAATATTCATGCCCCAATATCTTACAAAGTGAAGAGACTGTGGAAATGACAAGCCAAGAATATTGCCTTTTGTGTGTGTTAATGTTCCCCATCTCAAATTAGCAAAAGAAAGTCTTAACAGGTTTCTTAATTCTCATATGACACAGTGGCTGCTATGGTAACTGCTCCTCTGATTTAAAATGCTTTAAGTGCATTTAGAACTCATTAAAACATGTCACATTGACAGCTCTTTTGACGGAAGTATTTAGTTTAATCTACCATACAAGCTAAGGCAATGCAAGGAGTTCTCATTTATAGCTACACATTTCTGCCCAAACCTAGAGGCAAAGTCCTTGCTTTTTTACTACCATGAACTCTGATATTAATGTAGGCCATGGATGGAACTCTTCTTGCAACCATCAAAACTATCAGTGTTCTTTTCAGTTCCCTTATTTAAGTGTAAAAGTACAAGTGTTAACCAGTATTAAATGCTTTTAAAAAGGGTTTAGTTCCAATAAACAATTGACTATTTTGTGACTGAAAAAATACAGCTGGAACTGATTACATGTCCAATTACAAATATATTCCTGCTGTAGGAGACTGGGAGAGATGGTGGCCAGTCTTTTTAAAGGGAGATCCTCCCCCACCCTGAGATCGAGCTAGATCACATAAAAGGGAGGGGCCCCTGAGATTTCATGGGAAGGTTGTCCGTCCTTCTTGGCCAAGGTAGCTGCCACACCACACCACAAATCAGCCAAGAGCTTTGATGGGCTCACCAGGCTGTGAGTAAATGAAAGGCACTTCTCGGAACTGTTGACACTTGAGCCACTTGGAATACAAAATATTTATAACAGGTAAAGTAAAAGGTAAAGGACCCCTGAATGGTTAAGTCAAGTCAACTTGACTATGAGGTGCAGCGCTCATCTCTACTTTCAGGCCAAGGGAGCTGGCGTTTGTCCACAGACAGCATGTGGCCAGCATGACTAAACTGCTTCTGGTGCAACAGGACACTGTGACGGAAGCCAGGGCACACGGAAACGCCATTTACTTTCCTGCCGCAGCAGTACCTGTTTATCTACTCGCATTCATATGCTTTGGAACTGCTAGGTTGGCAGGAGCTGGGACAGGGCAACGGGAGCTCACCCTGTCACCTGCCGACATTGCAGTTGGTAAGCCCAGGAGGCTCAGTGGTTTAGACCAAGGTGATAAGTTATCAGATGAAGAGGAAACAAATAACAATGGTGCCAAAGTGAAAGAGGCAATATAGTTGCAGCAAAGATGTCTCAGTGGCTATTAAAGAATTGAAACAAAAGCAAGCAATCAGGCTCAGGCGGGATAAGAGGCGAACAGCAGGGAGAAATTACAGGAGTGGAGATCAAGAGTCGCTGACCCAGAGTTTGCCTTTTGTTTGAGCAAGAGCTAGAATGTGATCTGGAAGTATTTATAGGTAGCCAGGATCAGCAGAAGCCAGCATGTGGAGATAGCGAAGCTTAACAGCAAGTAGATAGGAAATGAACAAAAGGTTCAAGGGTATAACATGATGCAGAATTCCCAAAACAGCACCACTGCAGAATGCAAGTCAGAAATGACATGGTTGAATATCAAGTATAGCATCTCCTGTCCCGGCATTATTGGCCTATGTGCTTTTAGACTATTTCTTGGTATTTGCAGAAAGACAATCAGACTACAATCCTAAACACAGTTACCTGGGAGTACGTAAGTTCCAATGAACTCAATGGGGCTAATTTCTGAATAGGTCTATGTATAGGGTTGCACTGTCAGTAAATTAAAGATATGCAAAAAGGATGTATGTCCTGAAAAGTACTAAGAATATGAGGAATAAATGAAGTTATTTCATTTATTTATTTATTTATTAGATTTATAAAGGAATAGTAATAGTAATAAAAAATAATAAGAGAGAGCAAGCAAGAAGAACAGACACAAGTTGATCTGGAAATCAATGTTTTACAAATTTATATTCACAATCTATCAGGCAGTTTTTATACTTCTGGAGCAGGCAAAAAAAAACAAATAAATATATAATCATATAATAGCCTGTTTTAAACAAGACAATACAGTTGCTATCGCCATTTAAATATGGAAGAAAAACAACAAAATTTTATGAATGTGCAATAAAGCTTAAGTGTTCATGCAATAAAGATGTCAGGGCTGAAGTTTAATCTGCAATGTTGTCAAAAGTATTTGATTTGAGTAATTTCCCAGATGGTGATAATCAAGTAATATGAAAACATATCTGAGTTGACTGCTCCTATTTTTCCTGAGGCCTCTAAACTAGTAATATGCATGCAAATTTAAACCTTGGATCTTAAAGGATAGTTAGTAAATCCAAATATAGAAATTCAGTCAACAGAAGCAGAAGCGTATTCATCCAAAGAATTTGCTACGTGGTAAAGATTAAATTGGGATATGATAATTTAAATGGGTGCACACATTTTGTTTATCATACAAACAAGCAGGATCAGGATCATAATACCTCCTGGCTTCAAAAGCTATATCCTTATTTGTAGAATAGGATCAGTGGCAATAGATAGAAAAACAGGAATCCAATGTTTCTAGGAACCAGGTGATGATTCCTAATGGGAGCTGTCATCCTCCAAAAAATTCTGGAGGTCATGAGTTTGGAAAAGTCTGCTGAATCCTCAGAAAATAGCTACTACCTACCAAGGAGATGCAACCTGTTTCTGACAGGAGTGGAGAACCTAGCTCTGCTATGAACAAATGAGAAGCCCAGTAGCCACTTTCCAGGTCTTCTGCCATCTCCCGACATTGCAGATTCCTAAATCAGAATAATTCATGAATTTTCTAATATTTCCCTGACAAACTTATTATGTATGTATTACTTGCACTTACAAGTCCACTGGGGTATATGGAGTATTAGGGGAGGGGGATACATCATGCTCCTTCTGGGGTGCTTTGTCCACCTTTGGTCCATGCCCTGCACTCAGCTCTTACCTGCGACTCCTGGAAGCTGTCAGCATATGACAGTGGCCACACCCCAAGAAACAGCTTCAACTGGCCAGCTAAACCAGGTGAGGGTATCTGATAGGTCTCAAACCCTCTGTAAGTTAGAGAGTTCCCCTACAAGTGAAGACACACTCCAGCAAATTGAGTGGATGACACCAATAGTGGGTCCAACAATCAGGAAGGTAGTTTCTGCATGTGCTAGAAAGGGAAGTAAAGGGTAGATGGGGCTCGTCAACCTGGGAAGGTAGCCCTTCTAGGAAAATTCTGATGGCTTTCAGGACAGTTCTGGGAGAAGAAACGGCTAAGGAGTAAACCCTATGCAAATTCGGAGTGGAGTTCCTATGATGGTTGCATGGTGCATTGTATGCTTCCTTCCAGCAATTTCTGCAGCCAAGCTGGTGTCAAATGTATTGCTCTGCTTTGCTTTGGAACACATCAGCGAGGCCAAGAAGGAGGTCTTGTCGTGTGGACCACCCAGAACCTCCATACACACTGTCAAGGCTTGCACCCCACTAATGCAGAGGTTTGGCTTCACCCCTGGAGGTGCACACCATTGTCTCTTGAGACATACGGATGCCAACAACAAGAAAATAAAAATAAAATAAAATCACAAAACAGCAGCACAGAACAGCAGTACACAACAATGCAGGCTTGGGGTGGTCAGGAAATTTTATGAATAATTGTAGATTTCATTTATGCCTCTGTGTTTTCTCTTTAGAGAAAAATATGCCTGTCATCTGTGTATATGGGGGGGGGGGGATCCAGAGGTGTGTGTGTGTGTGTGTGTGTGTGTGTGTGTGTGTTTAGCAAGATGTGGCCTGCCAGTCAGATCATCTTCTGCATTATTGCTGAATGCTTTCATTTCTTCTATGTGGAACTTTGACTTCTAAATCTTTTGACACAAAGGACCAAAGAATATTCACAAAGGTCAAACTCACTGGTAGTTAGAAAGAAAAAGGCCAGAGTTGAAAGAGGAGGGAGTTGGGTTGAGTGGTGGGAGCTCGAAGCTAGAAAGAGGAGGAAAAACTGGAGGCTGGGAAGCAACAGGCTGGGAAATGAGAGGATCAGATCGATGCCTGATCTCTTTTTTGAATTCAAAGCTGCAGCTATGGAGAAAACAAGGGCCTCTTGGGGTGGTAGTGCTGTGAACTTCTCCATCATAGGCTCAGGTTGTATATGTGTGTAAATAAACCATATACCATAAAGACACCACATTCTCCGGTGTATGTCACTCCAAAGGAAACACAAATCTGGGTAAGCATCTGGAACATCTGGAATCTTGCACCACTCAGATATTGGGGTGGCATGCAATAATATCAAAGAAGCCGAGCACATTTGACCAAAGGAAATATCAAGAGTTATTAGAGGAGCTGGAAAAACACTGAAATGCAGTGGCTTAGTTTGACAGCTACACTTGTAATCTCCTTGGCACTGATGGCATAAAGATCAAATGTACCAACATTATATGTCCCCAAAGAGCATTTCCTGCTCTAACAGTTGTGCAAATTATGCAAATCGAGATTATAAATGCAATTAATTAACAAATTAAAATTGTCAGACTTCACACTTAAGCCAACACCCTTGTACGTCAAAAGTGGGATTCACTAAACTGACACAGAAACGGTGACCTTAACACATGTGTGCCAGATTTTAAAATATGACCTGTTCCTTTGCTGCAGGAATAGTGGACTTGTGTTCCTCTAGATGCTGTTATAACTCTCATCAAACACAACAATGGACCATGTTGTTGTGTCCAATGGGTGTTGGAGTCCAACAACGTTGGCAGGCCCAATCCCTGCCTTTCTATAAAATGATTTCAACAATTCGAACTTTTGGACTGGAGGCTTCAAGAAGTGCTGCTGTTATGTTAGAGGTGGAAAATGAAGCTGAGAAAGATTAAGAAAGAGTGTAGTTATGAGATGTAACTTTTTTTTACATCAGCCTGCATGAAGGGAGAGCAGAGAGACAGAGGTGCCCTCCCAGTGGTGGTAGGGTGGGGCAGTGGCAAGGTCAGGAAAGGGTTGCCATATTTCAAAAAGTAAAAGCCTGGACACCCCAAAACGGCTGAGCTTTTTTTAAGGCAATCCAGACATACGGCAGCCCTGGGAAAGCTCCAGGTTGCCGGTGGTCTAATTGAGCTAATGTGAATTTGCTCAATGTGAAGATGACGGTATCATTAAAAGTATGTGAGACAAAAGCAAATAATGTATGCATAGAAATGGGCAAGGAAGAAAAAGTATTTAAATCCAAATGTGAAAGGCAGCTGAGAGGCTCTTAAAATATATCATTATAAAGACATCTCAGGAAGAGTAAAGGAAATGTCAAGAACATGAATGCATCAGTGCTGCTTTCTACTCAGGGGTAAAGCAGAAGAAGGGAAACAAACCTTGCTGAAAATCGAAAAAAGCTGACAGGGAAAAATATGTCAGCAAAAAACCCAGAAAGAAGAAAAGCCAAACTGCTGGTAGCTCACCAAATTAAGGAGAATAAGATATGCTTAAATCAAGCATCATCTGTATAAAACGAGCGCATGGCACATTTTAAATCGACTTCCTAATAAATGAGAGTTGATTTGCAATGCTTTTTGAGATACAGTATTAAATTAAAGTTTCTGGTGCAGGAGCGAAAGAAAAATACAGAATGAAAAATAAAACACTAGTAAATCCATTCTCCAAAGCCAAGGTCATGCTGCAGATGAGCAAGACAATGGCATTTTCAGAATCCTGTTCACTTTTAAAATATTGAAATCATTTTGCAGCTAGGCAGCTCATCAAAATTTTATGTCAAGTTGAATTGGAATTGGCCACTCACTCTGAAATCCCAAAGGGAGGTTTCAAGAGTCCTTTTTAGTCCAGGAACCACATAGTTCCCAAAGTACTGCTCTCGCTGTACTGTCTGACAAAAGGTCCAGAAGTACAACTTTATGCATGTTGGGCTCTTTTTTCGCACACAGAAAGAATACTGGAAATGCACAGTTCCCAAACTTACAAAGAAGAGTTATGCATATACATGCAGGGGTCTTTTTGAGACCGTATAATGAACATGTTATATCAGTGAGAGCAGGGTGCTACTTCAATGTCACTGCCACTAGTCAATACAGGTTTATTGCATTCACATTAAATTCTGAAACAGGTTAATGCACACCTACATTTTTTTCACAATCAAGCTTATTGATCAATACATGGTGCAATTGTGCATGGTGAGCATTGTTTAGCATATAAGTCACAAACACAAGAAAGGAACTATCTGAAGATTAGCATAGGAACAAGGGAAATACTGAGAGATATGAAATTAGTCATACTAACTAAAATATATGGGTCTACTCTCTGCACATAACCCTAAAACCAGGGGTGGACTTTGGTCTTTTAAATTTCAGCAGTGCCCTGTGCGGGCCCAAATTTGGAACCCCCTGCCACCTCCCATTCTGCTCAGTTAACTACGTCATAATTGTGATGCGTTGTAGCACTCCCTAGGCTTGGCAGTGTGGTGGAACTGGTTGCACTGTCCTATATCTGCCTCTGCTAGAACTCTTGGTTATCTAGCAAAGTTGAACACTAGAAGATTCAGGACAAACAAAAGTACTTCTTCAAACGGGGCATATTCAAACTATGGTTGTTTTTAACCAACCTGGTGTCCTCGAGATTAGGGGTAGCCAATGTGGTGCCCTACAGAAGTTGTTGGACTACAACTCCCATCATCCTTGGCCATTGTCTCTGATGTCTGGAGCTGATGGAAGTTGGAGTCCAACAACATCTGGAGGACACCACATTGGCTACTTGAGCACTAGGTGTTTGAGACTACACCTCATATCAGTCCCCAAGGCTGGCAGAGGCTGATGGGCATTGTAGTTCAAAAAAATATGGAAGACACCAGGTTGGTAAAGGCAATGTTAACAGGAATCAGAAACTCAGTCTTTTCTTTTGTGTTGTACACACTATCTGCTATTTATATCCTTGGACTGTATGATAAATTTATGGTCACTGCATAAGACCGAGAGCCAAACTGCAAGTTATGTCAATTGTGTATTTACATATTTCTTTGTATACTATTTAGTATAATGTACTATTGTATACTAAATAGAAGTGTATGTGTGAAGAGTGTCCCAACCCACAATGAAATTACAGAATGAGCAGAGTTCAGTTCTTTCCCACCATGCTATAGTACAAATAGCTTCAGGGAAAGCGTTTTTCCCTCCAGAATAACAAGCAGGGGGGAGGATTAAAAAATAACAATCAGCGCTATCAATATCACGGTCCCGATCTGGATCACAGCCCTATGGCTACCATTTTAACAACACATAAATACATGTGCAAAAAGCAAATACACAATCTAGCTTCACTCTTGACTAACAGGCTCTATTGATTTAAATAGGACTTGAGTCACAAATAACTTTTGCCGGATGGCTCCCTATGTGTTTTATTGATGCGTAATCTAAGTCAAGAAGATACTGGGACCATCGGACTAGTCTTTTCTTCCCCTCTGAAGCAAATGAAGAATTGATTGGAAGCAGTTAAAAATAGACAGGTGCTAATGGAAGCTGTGACCTAGACTTAATCGTTTGGTTTCTTTTCGGTAGTACATTTCTGTGATACCTTTATTGACAAGAGGATGTAAGAATGTGATTGTTCTTAAAATGAAAACGGGATAATAAGGCAAGACTGGATAATACAGTATTCGGTTCACAGAATTTGGTTGGAACAATCAGACTCTTACATCCTCATTATGCCCTGCTGGATAAGACTAATTGCTCATCTAGCCAAGCATCCTGCTTTCACAGTAGCCAACCAGATGCCTATGGGAAGCCTCAAAGCAGGACCTGAGCACAATGGCACACTCCTCACCTGTGGTACCCAACACCTAGCATTCAGAGATACCCTTCCTCCAACAGTGGAGGTGAAAACTAGTCATAATGGCTAGCGATCATTGACAGTCTTCTCCCCCAAATCTACAATTCCACAGTGTAGCATTTTCGATTTTAGGTGCAAATAAGGCACATAAATAATTGGTTATTCCAACATGAAATGTAACATGCACAACTGAATATATGATGGGGAAATGGGCAAAATTATGCAATTCTGGGTGAACTGGCAGAAAGGTAGCAAGCTGTACAGCCTCATATTCTCATTACGTTTCAGGCACTGTTATTAACGGGGGCTGATGGTTAGAATAATTTCACATGCACTGTGTTCCTTCACAGATTCTCTCCCATTTGCTTCCTACCTTCTTTGCTGAAGCTGGAATTGAGAGAGCTACTTAGGCACATTGAACAGTTTGGGTGTGCCTTGTGGGATTTGATGCTTATTAAAAAAGAAGGAAAAACCACCAAGAACCCACATCATATTACAAACTTCTGATAAAAGCTTACAGAATTTGAGAACTGCCTAATAGTAGCTAGTGCCCATTGGAACACGTAAGGTGGAAGGCAAGGAGACCAACAGTAGGTGAACCAGCAACTAACAGGTAAAGGTAAAGGGACCCCTGACCATTAGGTCCAGTCGTGACCGACTCTGGGGTTGCGCCGCTCATCTCACTTTATTAGCCGAGGGAGCAGGCGTACAGCTTCCGGGTCATGTGACCAGCATGACAAAGCTGCTTCTGGTGAACCAGAGCAGCACACGGAAACGCCGTTTACCTTCCCGCTGGAGCGGTACCTATTTATCTACTTGCACTTTGATGTGCTTTCGAACTGCTAGGTTGGCAGGAGCTGGGACCGAGCAACGGGAGCTCACCCCGTCGTGGAGATTCGAACCGCCGACCCTCTGATTGGCAAGTCCTAGGCTCTGTGTTTAACCCACAGCGCCACCCGTGTCCTTAACAGGTAGAGCTAACTAATTCTACTTTTGTCTCCATTCTTTTATCTTCTGAATTTTAGAAGGGCAACTTCTAAAGAGGATAGACAGTGCCACCTCTGGGCAGTTTGTAAGAAAGAAGGCAGGCAGGTGGGCTGGCTGAGGGCAGACTGAGGTTTATGGGGCAGGTGGACCAGCCTCCACTGGAGAGAAACAGAGGCAGGTAGCAGGTGATCCCTGCAATCCATAGAGGAATTGACAGGACAGGTCAGGGCAACTCCCCAGAAGCCATTCTGATCTACAGCTCCCAGAGCAGCTCACCTCACACCTATCATGCCATCTTAGCCTCAGCTTTTCCTCAGCTGTGGTGGTTCCAGAACTGGCTAGGAAAGAAATAGTATTGGTAGCACTGCATGACTAATATAGCTAGTCGGGAAATGCTCAACAACAATCAATTAGCTGTTCCACAGTTTGTTTTTAAGGCAAAGCAAACAGCTGAAAGCTGATGCAGTATTCAAAAACAAAGGAGGGCTATATGAGTTTGAAAAAGGAAACTATAATAACATTATTTGTATAGGTCTCCGAGCTCAACATTCATTTTATTGAGTGATGTTGTTCATTTCTTCACTCAGGGAGCTCACAAAAGACCTGCATTTGAATAGGAATGGCCAATATTAATTTTTAGCTCACAGAGTCCCTCACTTTTAGACTTCTCCTTCAAACCTAATTTCATGGTCTGTCTCCATAACAACATTGCTTATTTCTGCCAGCCTGGAGTCATATGATATAGTGTAATGTATTTAATCTGATTCCACAGACTCAAATGCAAAGCAATTTACCTTTGGCATGATTTGGGCGCCACACTAGTTTAAAGATTTCAAAGTACTGGCCTTTCCATGTTAATCATATTTTTAGCAGCCCATCCAGGATTTACTGACAAAAGAGAGAGGGTTAGAGTTACGAGTATTAGGATAGCTATGATAAGAGACCTTAATTCACTTTGGAAGTAACTGCCAATTCTGTAGCTCCATATGAAAGGGGTGGGGCTATTATTTTAATGTCTGTGCAATTGATTTTTATAATTTCTAAATGGCGTAAACCTATTTTGGCATTAAGCAGTACTTAAGAAAATAATAATAATAATAATAATAATAATAATAATAATAATAATAATAATAATAATTTGGCAGGAATGAACAAAAAAGCAAGAACTGTCTCTTCCATAGTAGCCCCAGTATAAATACCAATATTTAAAAGAATATTAATGTATTATCAAAGTGGAAAATCCTTTGATGTTATATAAACTAAAAGAATGGAATGGCTGCTATCCAGATCGGTTTGCCATACCATCCAGACAGAAGAAGTAAACAGAGCTGCTTTGCATATGAGATTTATAGGGGCATTAGAAAAAACCTGATAGAGAGGAGAAGCTATGTTGCTAGGTAGGACATTGAATCTCTCTCATTTGAAAATCACCAACGTAGGATTAAATTGGATAACTCTCATCCAATCAACATATACCTTGTTCCAGTGTCTTATATGCTCATATTATGAAGTCTCAAGCTTATGCTTGAAATGCACAGCTGGCACATGCCATTTAGTTTATAGTTCTATCTATATAAAATGGATTCTAAGAATAAGTTCATACAATCAATATGGGTTATATAATCTGGTTGGTTACTTGAATAGACACCACAAGTTCTATTTATCAGTGTACTTTCTTTTCAGATGGGAACATATGGGGTGTCCCCATTTTGGGCTGCCATTCTTATATTGATAAATGCCTGCATGGTGACACTCGATCCCACTACAGTGCAGCACCTAGTGGAATAATACAGAATAAAACGGTAATAATTAGGCATCCAGACCAAAACAGCTTCTCCTTCCATCATTCTCTATGGTAGTGTGCAGCAAACAATTCCATTGTTTGGATGCGGAAAACAGACACAAACAACCATGGGGAAAACAGCTAAACAGTAATCATGTAAGTGGATCTTCCCAGAAAGAGAACTCCAAACTGTTGGGGGGGGGGGAGATACTCATCTAGATTTCTTCTAGACAATCGAAGCATACAATTAGATGCTCGAGAAAACTCACTGACTTCCTGGCTCATCAAGAGATTTCTACTATGTCAGAGAACAGTACCTGGCCAAAAGTTTTAGCATAAAATAATAATACTGAAAAACAAATAAATTTGGTGCAACAGACATGCCACCATATGGAAACTGGGTCACCTGTAAACATGCAGTGTATGTCAATTTGTTTCTAATGTTGTAAGTTGCCCGTTCGCAACTTATCTGCATCCAACTAGAGTCACTTGAGGAAGAAATCTATCAAGGAATAGAACATTCAGTCATTCCTAAACTCTTCACATAATTATCACAGGTTGTGACAAAATGGAACGTTGGTTGGTTTCAGTTGTGCTATGGTTCCTTAACCTGTTGAATATTTTTAATATGGTTACAGAAGTTGGGTGCCACCCCCACTCTCTGCTGAGTGGTAGAAAGTTTACAGGCATCTTTCCCAGCCAGTCTTCTGTCAGCCTGCTCAACGTCTTTTTTCTCCCAATCCCTTTTCCCAGTACACCTTCCTAAAAGACCCTCTTTTTCTGCCACTACAAACCCACACCCCATCACCTCTGGCAACCTCTGTCTGCCCAGGCTCTCAGATGGGCCATCAACAGCTTCTTCATATTGATGCCTCTATCCCAGGTGAGGCCCTGGCTTGGAACGAAAGCTTTGCCTGTATTTTCCCACTGGCCTGCAATCTTCCCTTCAATACTCCAAATAACCAAAATTCTACCATTTATTAATTTTTAGCATTTAGGGGGGAATCCCCCTCCCCAATCTAAAGCAACATTGTGTTTAGGAGTGTGAGTGGGGAAATCAGAATTCTGTATGTTATTATTATGAGTAGATATTTTGTTGGCTGGGAAGCAATTTTGAAATTTGTACCTGATGGGCAGAAGTAATTGAGAAATGTAATTATGTTGTGCTCTATCTACTCCTGATAGCACAAGTCCTACCTGATGAGAACAGTACAGAGGTTTTCATGGAGTTACATGCACCTTCCTTTAGCCAAAAAAATAAATTTAAAAAAAACAAAACAGTAGTTTGTATTATCTGAGCTGGTTTTTTTTTAAAAAAATTAATTGTATTATTATGGCGATTTCTTTTTCATTATTCAGATACAAGCAAGTGGGAAAATGCAGTACCAAGTCTCACTCCGTCCTTTTCACTCTTTCCCTTACATGTTTCAATGAAACACTAGTCCTAGGTTTAATAACACTGCTTTTTGGATTTTGCTGAGTCCCTCAAAATTAGATGTTGCTGCAAAACTAGCCTTTGTTGTCATATCCAGAGTGATTTGTTTCTTACTGAGAGCCCTTTTAAAAAGAAGAAGCAAAACTGAGCGTAGTTATAAACGAATCTCTTCAATTGCATTGAAAGCATTAATCCTAGAGAGTCTAGGAGCTAAAAAAGAATAAATGGCAAAAGCTCACCTAAGGCAGACTTATAACTCACATCTCTAAATTCCCTATACAGTGTTTTAACTCCTAAAACCTTGTAGTAAAGTAACTGAAGTGAAGCTCATTTTAATTAATCTTACAGATAAGTTTTGCAATGACCAGGAGGGATAGAGCAGCAATACTCTTAAGATTCTAGAGGGCTATTGGGTAGAGCATCCAGCTGATAGCTGTGGTATCCCACGATTGACTTAGAATTCTCATCTTTGTTGTCTGGAACGGTAGAACAGTCTTCTACAAGTGTCAGATCATGGAGAATCAAGGCTATAGCCCTCCCTGCCATCAGTGTCTCATCAGTCACTGAGCAGATTGGAGACATGGAAAGAAGGAAGACATTCCATATTTTAAAATGCACTGTGCTGTGTTGTTCAGGGTTTCTGATAGTGCCAAAGTAAGGTAAAAGTCCACTGCTGCTGGCAACCAGATTACATGTTATGTGTGGTTCCATGGAACTGTGGTCAGCTTTCAATGTTGAGCGGGTCAGTAGCTGCTTAACGCCTTTCTCCTGAACTGTTTCTCACTCCAAATCAATTCTTACATGAAGGAAAAGACAGTAGAACCTGCAGCTTTGCTCCCAAGGAAGAGGTTAAAAATGGCAAGGAGGAGAAAGAGGGGGGAAATGAGCAGCCCCTTCCCCAGCTAGTGCTGCACTCAAGTTTGCATCCTTGTGCAGCTTTTAGTTTTTAAAAAAATGTTGCACAAACTATATGTATATATCATTGATCCCTAAGAGAAAGGGATGCATCATAAAATATCCATGTGGTAAGAAGAAGTAAAACATTTCCTCTTTTTATTACAAATTCAGCAAGACAGCTGAATTCTACTCCATCCCTGAGAGAACCTTCTCACATGCCTCATCTCTGTAATGGCAGGTGCAGAGTTTCTATGCTAGTATGGAGCACTATTACCGGAAATTAAATTATATTTTATTTTAGTGGAGCCCAATTTGGGACAGGTTTAGAGACTGAGGGAATAAGCTGTATATAGTAGAGGCATCCCTATAAGACTGAAATGAAACGGCCGATACAAGACAAGAGAAAGATGAGAAATATTATGTATGATTTGCTCAACTAATCTTCTTGCCTAGATCTTCTTTTTCTTGGCAACTTTGAAGATTCACTTTGGGTTCTTCCTCTGATTTGGAACTCCCTTCTTTGAATAGCCAACATTCCTCTTACCTTTCTTCTTCTTCTTTTTTCAATACTTTGTTTAAAACACTGCATTTTCTTTTATATGCACTTTAAAGATCTTCTAGATTTTGGGACATTGCAGGGTTTCAGACCTGAGACTGAACCTGGGACCATCTGCATACAAGGCATACAGTGCTCTACCACTGAGCTATGGCTTTCCCCAAATTGTAACGACTGGGGTAAGATTATGAATCTGTGGCCAGGGAATTAGCTTCTAAAATGCTATTGCAGAACACTTAGTAATATAGGAGACTTCCAAGTAAAATGAAGATGATTCTCCTGAATGAAGCAACCATCCACAGTGGGTTGAACCTGTGGCATTTGGGCATTGGGAGACCTATCAAGTTAAAACTATGGAAAAATTCATTGACTAAACTAACAAAAATGTAAAAAAAATAAAATAAATAAAAATAGCCATCCTTCAGATGTAACTTTGGTTTGTTTAAAAGCAAAATAAAAAGCATCTTATGTTTTTAAAAGAATGAAAGCCAGAGCAATGCACATGGTTTCCAATCTGGCTCAAAGTAGGTCACTATTTCTTTGCTAACCTTACCTTACATGAGGATTAAATGGGCAGAGGAGCACAACGATCACCTGCTTAAACTCCTTAGGGAAAGAGCAGGATGACAATAAAATAATAGCTACTGTTCTCCAGGCCCATGCCTCAAGCAGTTGTTTTCACTCATCTGAACACACTGTCGGGTGATCCTGGATGAGTTAATAATTCCTATTATTATGACCCACTTCATTCTATGCTTTGCAATTTAGTTTATAGAAATTTCACACTACAGATTGTTAAGTAAGGTTGAGGCCATTGTTAAATAATTCCTCTGAAGGCCTGGGCCAGGGCTCAAATGACTAAGCGTTTTGTTGCCAGAGTGCAGTGTACAGAAACACTAAATCCAGAGTCAGCTGAGGTGAAAATGATAAAGCAGATTACATCTGGGAGGGCGAATCTACTCTGCTGTGACATATAGAGGACACCACACTATAAACAGAAGCTCAGGCAACTCTCCAAAGCAAGAAGGCTATTATGGGAAAGAGAGAACTGTCCACCCTGAGGGAAAAAAGGAGTCTCATAGGGTCAAAAATTCTGACTGCCAAATCCAAAGTGCAGATGAAAAGGTGACGGCATCCTTCCATGTAGAATAACTGGACAGAAAATACAATAACTATCAATGTGTAGTTGTATTTTCTCAGTTGAAAGAAGCAGATTTCTCATTGGGTCAATATGCCAAACATCCAAACCTGTGGTCTATAGACAGATGTATATTGTGGAGCTAAAAGGAGGTCATTGTCTTCTTCAATACTGTCAATTTGTCCTTAGCTTCCAGAGTCACAAAAGTAGGATTGCAGGGTCTTTTTCTATTTTGCATAACAACAAGGAAAGAAATGAGGAAGAGAATAGAGTGGCATCAGATAAAGGAGAGGTGATCACACCAGTGCTTCTATATTCACTTAATAATAATAATAATAAAATTTTATTTATATCCCGCCCTCTTCTTCATTTTGTATAACAGCAGATTAAAGTCCTGACCATAGTGTCATGGTATCTGACCAGAAAGTAAGTGAGACATCTTGGATCCTTCAACTTATTTTAGGTATCTCTCCCCTTTACATAGTGTTCTCCTGACTCCGAATAATCCCTCTCAAGCCACTCCAGCTGAATGTTACAGTCATAGCTTTTTTCAATGCACAATACCAATTTTGTCCAGTATATTTTAAAAGATCAGATGGAGAGAGAAAGACCAAGAAGGATGTCATGTCACACAGAACGCTATTGCCCATAAATTAAGCACAGTTTACCGACTCAGTATTTTATAAATATAAAAAAGGAAAACAAACAAGCAACACAACGATACACAGCTCCAGACCGAGTATGGTGTAAAACATAAAACTAGGAAATAGAGAAACCTGCAGAGCAGAAAAACTGTTTCATGTCATATCCCCCTCCTCTCCCACACCTTCAAGGATGATCGGGCACATTACCCATTTGTAAAAGGTAAAGGCAAAGGACCCCTGACCCCAGTCATGAACGACTCTGGGGTTGCGGTGCTCATCTCGCTTTATTCACCGAGGGAGCCAACGTTTGTCCACAGACAGTGTTTCCGGGTCATGTGGCCAGCATGACTAAGCCACTTCTGGCAAAACTAGAGCAGCGCACAGAAACACCATTTACCTTCCCGCCGGAGTGGTACCTATTTATCTACTTGCACTTTGACGTGCTTTCGAACTGCTAGGTTGGCAGGGGCTGGGGCCGAACAATGGGAGCTCACTCCATCGCGGGGATTCAAACTGCCAACCTTCCGATTGGCAAGCCCATGGGTAGGAAAACTAAGGCCCGGGGGACAGATGCAGCCCAACCACCTTCTCAATCCGGCCCGCGGACGGTCCAGCAATGAGCATGTTTTTAAATGAATAGAATGCGTCATTTTCTTTAAAATGCATCTCTGGGTTATTTGTGGGGCACAGGAATCTGTTCATTATTTTTTTTCAAAATATAGTCCAGCCCGCCACAAGGTCTGAGGGACAGTGGACCGGCCCCCTGCTGAAAAAGTTTGCTAATCCCTGGAAACCCAAGGCTCAGTGGTTTATACCACAGCGCCACCTGCGTCCCTTTTACCCATTTGTAGCAATTACAATTACTTTTGTCATTGTACAATGAGTTCTGCCATTTCCCCACAATTTCTGTCCTTAAAGCTGCTCCCCCAAATTGTGCCCTTACTGCATGGTCCCTTCTGCATGCCAAAAAGAGAGAGAATGGGTGCTATCCAACTCGGAGTCAACACATTAAAAGCTATGAACTTGGTTTCAACAAGTCTACTCTGGGTATGATTAATGCTGGATATCACCTGATAAAATTAAAGACGAGTCATTAGTTTAAAATATGCCTGAATCAAACATCCAGCTGCCCTACTCTTAATACCTTTGCACACCTCCAGTTGGCTCCCCCATACTGAACAAAACAAAAAGTTGTTGCCCGATACAAAGAAGGAATTCCCAGAACTAGGAAACCAATTATTTGGAAACCTCTCAAGCTTCCATCACAGATCACCTGTATCTCAAAGTCTTGAAGAGCCCTCTGTTGGTTTCTTGAGTAAGTACAACCTTTCAAAAAATTCAGTGATTGTTCATGGTAAGAGGAATAAGAAGGTGGGAGAGACAATAATTTCTGTGGGGTCACCTCTTAATTAAAAGTGCATGAAGCAAGCTTTGGAAGGAATATTTTTCCCCCAGGCATACATGTTCAGGAGAAACAACAACAGCTGGTGTTAAAACACTTTTGTTACATGCCCAAGCTGTTGTTACTTGAATTAGTTTGCTGCTCTTTAGAACAAAACTGTCATGCTAATTACTTTACAAAGGGCTTAGCTCAGAGATTTCAAGTTAGCAAGAAGGAACTGAATCAATCTGCCATCAGTTCCCTGCAAGGACAACATAGGGAAATGTATCCCTTTTAAAATTTGCTTTGAATCCCCTCCCCCACCCGCACAGAATACTCACACTTTTAAATATTTCCTTCTAGTTACCTACAAACAGGAGCTTTTCAGATTAGTTGTGATTAAGCATTGTCCTAGATCGTATTTTCCAAAATCATATGCCACTAATGATATGAAAGTCTCCCATTCCAAATAATAATAATAAGTTTGGTCTAAAGCTGTGCACAGAGTTCATAAGGGGAAAGCTTCAGGATGAAGTATCAACCAGGAGTTGCTCTACAAAGAGTGCTTCTGATGAGCATTCAAATGCACACAGGGAGCTCCACAGGTCACCAGCAGAGAACCTTTGGCGCTCCAGATATTATTGGGCTACAATCTTCTTTGAACATTGGCTGTGATGGCTGTGGTTGATGGGAGTAGGAGTCCAATGTCATCAGTAGAGGACCACAGTTTTCCCATCTCTGCTCCCTACAGTGTAGCACCCTGCATTGTGTGCACCATGTCATGGAGCTTTTTTGAATATTAAAGTAAAACCCCTGACACTTATTTGAATTCCTATGTGTCCAAGAACAGCTAGGTGAGATCTCCTTTGTTTTAACATGCAAAAGAAAAGAAAGGAGACAGAAAGTCTATGCTGCAGCCTTCTCTCTGAACCAGAAGAACAGAGAAACTGCACTGAACTCTTCCCTGCTGTTCTCCCACCAAGCTAGCTGCAATTTGGCTAGGTCATTTAAACTAGGGCTGTCTCATACCTTACCTCGGAGCTCCCCGTAACTCATGAAAACCCCAGGATCCTAGATTACTACCAGCACAGGGGAAACATTGCCGAGCAAGATGACCTGTGGGAGATCAATGCACTGACTTTTTCCGAGGTAAAGTGAGAGGAGGATCTCAGTTTGATACAAATGTTTTTGCTGTGCTGCAGTGTGACAGAAGAAGCAGGTGGCAGCCTGAAGGATATTATGCTGAAGTCCATTAGAGCTGTAGAATCTCCACCCTTGATGTGGGGGAGAATGATTTGTGGTGGCTTAAGTGTCCTATATTATATTCCATCTACTACACTTTCTACATTCCCACATCTGAAGTGAAAAATGATTAAGCCAGCAACAATACGTACTCGGATCCAAGCAGCAGTCAAAGCAAGGGAATTACAACAGTTTGGATACTCAAATACATAAGTGTTTAGCTATTGAAAATGAAGCACTTAATGGCATTCAGTCTTCCATACCTACATTGGCACAGGTTACAAGACTGGGGACAAATCATACAGTTATTAAAATTAGACATTAACAGAAATGGTCTGCTTTGGAGTGTTTACCAACATCGTTACGTAGTACAATTCTCCATTATTCTGTGAAGTAGAACCAGCAAGTTATTTTCCGAATAAGGCATGGCCTGCAAGCCAGAAATCAATACCTCCGATGGTGTCTTTTTCAAAGTACATTGTTAGTATGTTACAGAAAAATGTTGTTTAAAAGATTGTTCCTGTTACAGGAAAAGTATGTCATTAAAATTTGCAATAAAAGGGATCAACAGAGAAATTATTAGAGAAGGATGTTCCAGAAGGTGGGAGGTGGGGCAGAAATGATGGTGACTCCTCATTGCTGTGCAATAGCTGTTGACTAACCCATTTTTAATTGCCAGCATGAATGATATATGTACAGCATTATTAAAATGGTGAATCTTCTAAAAATGATGAGGTCTTTATACTGCAAACACCTTCATCAAAGAAGTTCGAAGAAATGTGAAGTAAAACGAGTTCCTACATAAACAATGACATTTCAGAAGTCTTCTGCAAAATAAAATACACTATACCTATTTTCTGTTCAGAGGGCTTATATAGTACACTAATAACCAAAGCAACTTATTTCCTATTTGAATGGGTTTAAGGTTCTTCTTCTTCTTATTATTATTATTTATTGACTTTTCCTCCATGAACAACCATTGTGGTGGGGATTGATATACATCTGAAAATAGAATTGCATTCTGACAGCAAAATATGCACAGCGGACACACACAACAGCATTAATATAAACAAGCTACTGTGTTTTATAACATTTTTGTCTAACAAGAGTCAAGGAGAAAGCTGAAACTTGACTATAGCATGTTCTACAGTCGGATACCCTAGTCTCACTTATTTGTAGTAGGCAGGCTAGTTGGCCAGCTTATGGCTGAATAATGTACTTACCATCCTCAGTGGGCACATAAATATTCAGATACAGGCAGTCTTCGTTTTGATCTTGAACATACGTCATCACAGTATCCAAGTTGGCAGTAAACCAAACAGGCAGCATGTCGTTGAGCAGTGATCTCTCATCCAGATACTGTGGGCAGACAGCAGCAAATTGTGTGGCATTCCGTGTGCCGGTCCAGGAGGAAGGAGGCTCCGGGGGCTGGAATCGTCTTTCCCCAGTTGGAGGAGAAGCATAAGGAACTCCCAGGTATTGCTCCACAGGACCAAGTATTTCATTGGGCAAAGGTGTTCTTACACCACGTATTTTGCCATAATTCGTGGTTACGACTGGGTATTGTGCTTGTCCATCGATAAGCGTAAACCGTATCGCTAGAGCAGTTATCCAGAAGAGGAAATTGGAATTCAACATGACACAAACAGGAGTAAAGATCAAAGGCAGCCATAAGAGTCCCATTGGCCTTGACATGATTTACATCAACATTCGCAGGCCTCTGTCTTCCACACCCAGATGGAGAATCAAATTAGTCGGGAAAGGGCAAAAAAGTGAGGAGGGAGGGGAGTGTGCAAGTGGGGGGGAGGGGGAGGGAGGAGTTGACCAAGGAAAATAAAATAAGGGGCAAAAACAATCTTGCCAAGGCAGAAAGAAGCCCCCAAAATGAGTGTTGTATGTGTCTCAGCAGAATGACCATAGACAGATCCCCGTGGCACAAAAAGCAAGGGAGTTCTTTTGCTTAAAGCCCATCCCTTGGGTCTGCTTCTCTTTCAGTGCTGATATCACAATCCAAGAATCAGAAGTGGCAAGATGTTCAACATTTACTCTGCTACGTTGGCACGGTGGCTCCTTCCAGTTAACTCCAGCATGATGAATCAACCTGTGCAATAAACAAAGAAGGGAGAGGGAGAATTAACATACACTCTGCTGCTGACAATATTTTAAAATAAATCTTCAATTTGTTTCCCTGCCATTTCATCACCTTCATCCATTTCTGCTAGATTAACATCATGCTGCCATTTAAGGATATAGGAATTCTCCAATGCCTATCAGTCCAGTGGGACATACAGCTAATGAGAAATGCTTGAGTAGCACACCATTAAACGGTAGCTGCTATCTCCACTGGGCAGTGACACTGCACATTTCATTTCTCAGCAGCTATATAACTAGCTGCAGAACCATCTGCTGTCTGTGTATGTGAAAAAATAAATTTTAACTTAGAGAAAATTTCAGTGGCATTGAACAGAGGGGACTAGCTTTGATTAATGTTTTGTGCATTGACTATTTATTTACATCACTGCTTCTAAGGGGCTCAGAGCAGCATATATTGTGTCTCCTCCCCATTTTAAGCCAGAAGCATTATGCTGAGTGTGACTAGAACAGATTTGACTCCAGGATGCTGTAGTCCAACATTTGAAGTCCAATGAGTATCTACTTCAGCACAGTGGGTTGTAATTTAGGGTGTTTTGTGCATTTCTCCCCCTTTCCCTGGCTTGTTTCAAGCAAATGCAGAACTGTTGCTGACTAAAATGTAGATGTGGTGTTGAAAAAAAGTTCTCTTACTTCTCATTAACATCATTCACATGCATACAATACTGGTGAAAGAGGTCAAAGGTGGTTTTAGTCACATGTGTGAAAATGCATTGCACCTCTTGTCCCATGCAGAGTGAAGCTCAAATCTGAGTATCTTTCAGAACAGTTTGAGATGACTTGTTTATACTTGTTAGGCTTAGCTATTTGCCTAACATTTTAATTGGGACTCTCAGTGGCTATGGTGGTTGCTCGAGAGTAACCAGGCAGGACTCTGACCTGTCTTTTACAGGCTTTATTCTTGGTGCAAACTATTTACAGTGAAGAGTGTCGTAAATTCATGTCTGTCTCAACTGCTAGCAGAATCTGGGAGTGGTCGGTTTTTGTACCTCCCCCAGCACAAAAGTCCCGTCACCCCCAGCCTTTTCCAACCCTCCCTGTGCCGAAAACTACTGCGCAGAATGGGCGCTGGCAAGGACGTGCTTCCTGCCTCTCTGGCTTGCTGAGGCTCAGTGTTAAGGCTCTCCCTAGCATCCCCTTGCCCCTGCACTTCTTCTACACTGGAGGTAGGGCTTTCCTCCTCACCAGAAGAGGAACTGCTTCGCAAGATTTTCGGAGGCTCTCTATAACACAACTGCCCTTCCATCTGTCGTCTCTGAGCTGATGGCAGTTCCCTGACCGAGACATAGGCAGAAGCAGCCTTATTCTGGTTCATCTTGCTCTGTATAATCTCCACTGATCGGAATCAGCTCCCCAGGATTCCAAACAGGGGTCTTTTCCAAAGCTGAGCATGTGCTCTATCACTAAGCCACGACCTTCCCTGATTATTTCTATCCCTGCCTGCTTCTCTGCACATTTTTATGTATAACCCTACCATGAGACTTTGGAATGAGAAAGCTGAAAGAAATTCTACTAAAAAATAAATAACTAAAGCAAACGTGAAATGTGTTAATTTTTCCATTGTCAAGGAACATGTTGTCATAGCTACATTATTTTAGCTATAAAATGTACTCAACACAGAAGGTCCTTTCAAGTTCCTCATTAAGATGCAATTTTCCACATAAGGTCCAAAATATTCAACAAATCCATGCCAGGGTTCTTTAAAGAAGTGAGCACTCAGCATTCTCTATCTAGATAACTCCCTCCCCCACATTTGCCCTGAGGAAGTGGCCTAATTTTAATGTAGGACTTTGCTTACACTGTTAAATGTCAGGACAGTGACAAGAAGTTTCCGTAGCATATAGACTCATATCAAGCTAACCTAAAGGAAAATGTCGGCTGAATTGTATGAATGTTGCATCATGGAATACACAAAAAATGTAATATCAGAAACATTTTCAGTCAAAGGAAAAGAAAACACGAGTGATTCCACTCCACTAGGGACAGCACCCCGACTCCAGCTAAAACTAAACTGTATTAACCACATTCTCATACAGAAATTCATTGAAACTAAACTCTAAGAGTTAGAGCACTGAGCACATTGGAGCAAATTTTCCCATCTGCTGGGAGGTACTTGACTTCCTCTAACAGTAAACACGTATGCACACAAGCACACACACACAAGATTATTGGCATTATTTGTTTATATATCTTATGGCTTGCTTTTGTGTGGAAGATTGTGGAGTAGGGTTCTTAGGATTCACGGACACTGGTCTCTCTAGCTCAGTAGAGAATAGAATTTTATTATTACGGTCACAGACCAGTTCCGGGTCACTTACAATATCAGGAAAATCATAAAACAGAACAGGAATACATTGAATTGCAATAGGTTACAACAGAGACAATTCAGATATAGCGACAGTTTAAAAAATATATTAAATCTTGATCACTAAAATATAACCTAAAGTTATCATTTAAAACCTTAATCATTTTGGTAGCACAGCTTGTTCCCTAAGTTTTATGGCAGTCGCACAGAATTTGGCCAGAGTATCTCTAGCTCAGTATTGTCTAAACCAGCAGACAATGGCTCTGTCAGTATGCAAAGGCTTTTATGCTCTCTTTAGAACCATAACCTTTAATGGGGACATCTTGCCTCTCTTGGTGCTCTGCTTTCTAGAGTCAGCCAATAGGGGAGTTGCCACAAGGATGAGTATGCACCTTTAGGACCAAAATTTGAAGTCCAGGTGAGAGAATGGTATTTACTGTAATGGTGGGCTGCCTGAAGCACCTGGTGGTTATTTTGCTTTATGTTTTCATCTTTTTCCTCGAGTTTCATATGAGTGAGATCTCTTAGGTCTCATAATGAACCACTGGAATGCATTGGATACTGTGGGTATTATAATACAGTGGTACCTCGGGTTACAGACACTTCAGGTTACAGACTCTGCTAACCCAGAAATAGTACCTCGGGTTAAGAACTTTGCTTCAGGATGAGAACAGAAATAGTGTGCCAGTGGTGTGGCAGCAGCAGGAGGCCCCATTAACTAAAGTGGTGCTTCAGGTTAAGACCAGTTTCAGGTTAAGAACAGACCTCCAGAACGAATTAATTTCTTAACCTGAGGTACCACTGTAATATTACTGGCATTGGATATTGCTAACTGACCAACTGGTATGTTTTATGTTCATTTAAATATTTGCCACTGTTTTGAATTAAATGATGGATTTATCATGTTGCATTGCAATGCATTCAAATCACAGTTATGGCATTTCAGTTGCTTTGGGCACAGATGTATTTGCAGAAAATATGGTACGCAAATACACTGATCCTGAATATAGGGATTCAGACTGGAGTCTTTGACAGTCCTACCTGGAGATACCAGTGGTTGAACCTGACATCTTTTGAATGCAAAGCAAGAGCTCTACCGCTCCAAGTCTTTCCTACTTAATGATGTGAGCTATTTTCTGCAGCCTGAAGTGCATCCCAGGCAGAGTTTCATTACCATCTGTTGTTTTTTAGAACAGGGCCTTAGAGTCACCTGTGACAGGTCATGAAAATGTTGACCTTTAGCAATTATGCTAGCAGCTCTGTTGCTTGTATTTACTTAACAGTGAGGGGGAAACATTTCTAAGCTACTCCAGAGCTTTTCACAGCCTTGTTTTAAATGATTGTTATACCTTCTGAGTTTGTTCAGGAGAACATCCTTTCCTAGATTACCATGCATAAATGGCAGAATGACAGCAACAACAATCTTCCTTCCCCAACCTCACCAAAGACTTTGCATGACACACAGATTAGCTTTGCTTTGTTTGCATCCTCTAAGGCTATGCTTGCCAATGGGTGGTCTTACAGAGAGCCTGTGGCTTCCTGTGTCTGCCTCTCCCTTTTCACAGGGCAACAGCTGTGGACAAGGAAAGGAATAGATGGCTGGGAGAAGGCAGGACACACAACATGCGGAATTTGTCCCAGTGTTACTTGTCCTGATTATTGGGGGGATACAGTGCACAACTATAAGAATTGGAGCAGGGATGCTCAATGATGTGAACAGTTGTACTTTAACTGCTATGGGCAGAATCAAGGTAGTAACATCTCCCATACAAGAAGGCCCTTGTCTGAATTCTGTCCATGCATACAGTCCTTTACACAGCTGTAACCTCTCAACTTTCAAAGTAGAAAACAACATTCCCTTTGGAAATAAGGGTAGGGGACTTCCACTAAATGCTATAGGCAGACCCAGTACTCATGAGTCCTGAGTACTGATCAGACAAGGCATAGTCTTCTTCTCATTTAACACTTCTGCTATAATTTTTCATTTAAGAATGTCTGGTTGGTTGGTTTGTCTTTGCTATTTACTTTTATTTACACACACACACACACATGCACACATGCACACACGCACATACACACATCTCAATTTCCATTTGATCCATGAGCTAAGCTGTGTGTGTGTGTGTGTGTGTGTGTGTGTGTGTGTGTGTTGCATTCCAGTGTCAAGGCAAGTCAATACCACCCTTATCATTCATTTGGATACTAGACAAAACAGTTTGCCTCCATCCAAAACCCTGTGGGATAATGACGCTGACACTGGATTTTGTGTGAGCAAAGCAGGCTGACTTATTCACTTTACCCTTCTCTCAGACTTTTCTGAAACTGCATTCAAGATCTGTAGATTCCAAGCACACATAATGATTACTTAGGAAAGTCTGAAGCTCACACAAGTGTGGGGTCATTTGTGAATTAGGTGTAGATCTCCTTGATAGCAATGTACTTAAAGCTTAGACTACAGGAACTGACTGGTAGGAATGAGTTATTATTACTCTTCTGTATACCCATATACTTTTCTACAATCAGTCTGAGTAAGAATAGGAAGTTAAATGGACTCATAGTTTTCCCAGTAAGGCTGCTCCCAGGTTACTATTCAAATAGCAAGCAGAGAAAGGAGATTAAGGCATTGTCATTTCAGTGACAGAAGATCCGGTTCTTTATCCTTTTCAATCTAGAATGGATGAAAGACTAAAAATGATCAATTACAGAATGAAATCCAGTATTTCAGAAGTGGTGCCAAAATGAGAATGGGTCTTTTCTGTATGATATATTTCACTACAAAATGGAAAATACAGTAGAAATGCAATTTAATTAGATGAGCAGAGGCTTAGAATCCTGTCTTATTCCCCCTACAGGAAAGGAAAACAGATAATAAGGGAAGTAAGACAGAATTTTATTATTCATGGCAAGTCCCTAGTAAGAAAACATGCTGTCTCAGTGCTTTTCTGTAATAACAGAGCTAAACCTGTTAAAATGATTTGCTTGACAGCCCCTATCATCCAGCCAAACACATAAAATTTAAAAATGTCTTCCAGTGCTTAATTACATTTTTGCACATCAATGAGCTTTCAGAATTTTAACTCAATTCAGCATCTTTGTTCCAGAAGAAGAAGGAGTCAGAAAACAAAAATAATATTCAGGAGGAAAATATTCTCTTTCCCCACAAAAAAACACAAGCACATGTGCCCATGCACATGTACACACACACATGCTCCCATTTGTTGAAACTTTCAGCAAGTGCTATCCAGAAGAAACATTCCTACAGTAAGGATCATACAGACAGCTTTTGGTAGCAGTCCAGTTAACAGAACTTCTGCAGCCAACCACCCTCCTTAGTAACAAAAAGCTGAAAGTACCAGGTTCAGTCCCAAGTGATTTGGTAAAAGACTTGATTTTGTTAACTGATAATAGATTTTGTGATTGTAAAGAGTTTTAAATGTTCATAAGTACTAATAAAAATATATTTGTTGTGATGGCACAAGGTTAGACCTGGATGAATATTTCCTCAGAGATCAACTGATTATATAAACAAAACACTGAGCATGTTTAGGCATCTTATTTTGTTTTCATGTGTCATCTTTTTTAAAGTTTTATTATGCTCCAGGGCCTAATTCAGAAGGAGTCAGTTGGACCAGATGCAGTAGACTGTGGCATTTTCTTTACTAGACAAATCTACTGAATTATCACTTTCTAAAACCGTTTTGAGTCTTCTCCAGCACCATAATTCAAAGAATTCATAATTCGAAGAATTGATGCTTTTGAATTATGGTGCTGGAGAAGACTCTTGAGAGTCCCATGGACGGCAAGAAGATCAAATGCATCCATTCTTAAGGAAATCAGACCTGAGTGCTCACTGGAAGGACAGATCGTGAAGCTGAGGCTCCAGTACTTTGGCCACCTCATGAGAAGAGAAGACTCCCTGGAGAAGACACTGATGCTGGGAAAGATGGAGGGCACAAGGAGAAGGGGGCGACAGAGGACGAGATGGTTGGATAGTGTTTTCGAGGTTACCAGCATGAGTTTGACCAAACTGCGGGAGGTAGTGGAGGACAGAGGTGCCTGGCGTGCTCTGGTCCATGGGGTCACAAAGAGTCGGACACGACTAAACGACTAAACAACAACAACAACAAAACCGTTTTGAAATTCACACCTATCTGAATTTTGCAGTGCAGTTCTCCAACAAAGCAATGTTTACAAAAATGCATATATTATGGGGAAGTGTGCACAAAAAGAAATATATTAGTGAAAGATAACATACCGATAATGCATTATACCAGGGGAAATTACTTGCAAAAATTATGTACATTAGTCAAAACTGCATACAAATCTGTGTTTATTAGGAGAAATCTGCACTAAAATGCTGGTGAATTTTCATTAGATTTTAAAAAAATAAACATAATCATAATCCCAAATTGCTGTGGAAATTTGGAGAACTGAATTCATAATTGGGGTGAAAACGATAAACAGAGAACTGAAAGTGACAGGTCCATCCATCCCTAGCCACAATAGACGCCTGGCAGAATGCATTCACTAGGAAAATCAGAAGCTCTGGAGTCCTGAACTAGGACATTTTAAGTGGTGGATTAAAAAAAAGAAAAAATGAAATGATCTGGCATCGTTTTTCTATACTATTTAGTGCTTTAGGTTTCTGGCCCCTTCCCAGCATCCTTTAGGATTCTTTATAATCTAACAAAGCCTTATAACTTTTTTTTTCCTTGGCATGCCCTGTAACACAGTGCTCTAGGCAATAATATTTATTTTCTTCATTGCTCAGTGTCACTAAATCCAATAGCCCGTAGCAGTTGGCTGAAACTAGGCAGTGGACAAAAATAACACTTACATTAATCTCCAAAGCTGGTATGAACAAAGTACATGACTCATAGGCGCATGAGTGGCACAATATGGCTCCGATACAAAGAGGTCAAGCGTACACACAGAATTCTAATGGGTGCATATTTTCCTGTTCTCTTTGTTGTTTAGGGCAGCTATGCTTATGCAATGGAATCTTTGCACATAGGTGCCTATGTAAATGGGTAGTTTAGCACAGGAGCTCTGTGTGCACATTTCTGAATTTTATTCACTTAGGGTGCCTCCAGACCATTCCTATTTTTCAGGAAGGATTCAATGCCATACTGCAGCTTTAGATTTTTTCAATTGAAGTGGATTAAGTGGTTGTTATCCAGTGCAACTTTTTGTGGTTTGGAAAGTGATGGGGAAATGAATTTAAAAGTGTGGGATGAAGAAATAATTAATAGGATCCCAACCAGGATGGGTGCAGAATGAATATTCATTGTCATATAACTACCCTGTAAACAAATCAGAATGAATGTTTAATAAAGACCAAATTTATTGTGCTAGCAAGTCAGGATGAGTGCTGAACAAACAGTTTGTCTGGAGGAGCTCTTACTCTTTTTAATTCATCATATTTGCATATCATGTTTCCCCTAAGGGCAAATGATTTGTGTTTGTCCCATTTTAAACAGACAACATTCTTATGAAATAGCTTCAACTGAGAGATAATAACTAGCTCAAAATAATTCAATATGCATCATGGCTGAGCAGGAACTTGAACCCAGGTTACTATAGTCCCAAGTATTTCTAGCATCTTTAAAGGCATTTATAAATTACTTAATATTTCAAAAATCTAAGTGGAGTACATTTATGTTAAGACGTATCAATAAGAAATGCAGCCCAAAACCAATAAAGCAGCAACATAAAACCATGTAAAATAATAAAACAGGTATTAGGGGATTCACATAAAATAGGTCTGATAATACGCGTCAAGGAAAGCTTGGGCAGAGATAAGTCTTCACAACACATCTGCAGCAACTGATGATTTGTTATGGTTGGGTCTTTCCCACAGAAGCAAGACAACGCTGGCAGCAATTAACTCAGGTTTTATTGCTCAAAACACACAAATCACTCTGGAGCTCAGTCACTCAGTGTCTGCTTCCAAGTTTGCTGTTGCTGAGTCTGAGGTATGCCCCTTCCTCCTCCCACTTTTAAAGCCCCACTTACGCTTCCTTTCCTGTTCACACCTTTTATTAATCTTTGCAAGCCTACACAACTGGGGATGGGCAATTCCCTGTAGCGCTCCCTCTGAGTCTGAGCTACAGCTGTCAGTCTGCATCTTCTCCTTTGAACTCCTCCTTCCCTTCTCCATGTTCTCAGCACTCTCCTTGTTCTCAGGCTTCTACTGCAAATTGGCTCCTCCTCCCCCTTCCACATTCCTGCCTAATTACCTCCACACTCTCCCCCTCTGTCAACAATGGAACACAGCTGAAGTGGTTGTTACTTTGTGTATGGCAGAGGGATGGGTATTCCACAGAAGAGGGGCAACAGCAGAAAATGCCTGTTTTCAGATCAATGCTCTGTGATATTATGAAGGGCCCAGTGCCATGAGGAGAATTTTCCACAGATAATCTAAGTGATATTAAAGGTCTATGCATGAATTATTTTAGGTAACCTGGTCCCAAGTTGTTCAGGGTTTTTATGTTAACAAGACTACTGTAAACCTGACTAGGTAGCTGGTTGCAGTGGCATAGCGTGGGGGGTGCAGGGGGGCCGGCCGCACCGGGCGCAACATCTGGGGGTTAAGGTTAGGGGGTGCAAATCCACGGGTTAGGGGGCGCAAATCCACGGGTTAGGGGGCGCAAATTACTTGCCTTGCCCCGGGTGCTGGCAACCCACGCTACGCTACTGGCTGGTTGGCAACCAATTCAGTTACCTCAACACAGGTAAAATATGTGGACATCTCAGCAACCTGGCTGAAGCATTCTGTTGCAGCTTCCAGATCAATTTCAAGGGAAGTCCCAAAGAGCATATTGCAATTGAAAGGTTACCAGTATAAGGATCACAGTGAGCAACTTATCTCTGTCCAGCAATGGTTGCAAAAGTCACATAGGGTGCTGTGTGGACATAAGGGTTAACCACGTTCCAAAGGAAGGTGTTGTGCTAGGTACCTCTAGCTAAGAACAATTTGTCTGATTCAGGACAGAAAACACGGTTGTCATGCATCACTCAGCTGGAATGCTGATAAGTTATGCAAAGGCAATATAGTCACAGAGATAAGTGCTGGTTGTTCTGATTGGTTTTCCCTGAATTATCATACTCTAAATGCCAAGAGAATGCTCTTTTATGGCACAATCAAAACAAATTGGTGACAGAGAAAGTAATTATACTTGGCAATCATAAACAGACTTCCCCAGTATATTAATCAGTTAGCAAAGGTACATTTGGAAAATAGTATGGTAGAAGACCCTGCAACATTTTGAAGCCTATTTTGGGCAGAGAAATTGGGGCACCATTTCAGCCAATTTGTCCTGAGGTGTGTGGATAAATTCTTCAACAGTTTCTCACAGTAAATAAGGTCAAAATTAACACTGACAGTGGAACGGCTTAGTTGTCCCCCACCCTCCATTGATGTTGTTTTTTGGTTTGGTTTGGTTGCTGCAAATGTCCCCCACCCTCCATTGTTGTTGTTTTTTGTTTGGTTGGCTGCTGCAAATGTTTTGACATGCTGGCAATCATTTTCCATAAGCCACAAAGCCTGGTGTTCTTCTGGGGTATTGGGGGTGGGGGTGAAATTGTGGTCACCACATAAAATGTTGCTGTATATTCAGCAAAGTGGCCTTTCGGGGATGGTGAGAAAAAGCAAGATATCAGAAACATTCTCAGGAAAAATAACCTCAGAGAAATTTGGGCTTAGCTCCAGGTTGGTTGGTAGGTTTCTGGGCCAGCTCATCATGTGATCTGTGTTCTTACTCTTTGAGTTTCATTTGGCCTCATCATCATACAGATCCTGCTTCATAACTAACAGACCAGCCAGGATGTGGCATTTGTACAGAATTGCCTGCGATGGGGAGGTGGTGCCCATTTGGCTCCTGCCTCCCTGCTTCTCAGTTGCTATGCTGTCATGTGCTTTGCAGCATGGGCGGTGGGGGTGAGAATCGGTTGCGCAATTTTTAATCAGGTTCCTCAAAGCTTGGAAAGTCTTCTTCTCGTTAGCTGTTATTGCTCCAAAAATTTCTGGAATCCCAGCATGTTACTGGTCACAAAATGGATGAACCACCATTTGTTAGGGTCATTTCCCTCTATGCTTTCCCACAGTCAAGCTGGAGGACAATTATTTCTGCCATCAACACAGAATTCAGGAGAACTGACAAGTTTGCTACTGGGGCCCCTAGGAGTGCAACTAATTCCTACAGACATTTGGATCATGAAAGTGACCACATGTGTTTATAGGTTGCCAACAGCAGGGTATCCAACTAACGGCGGTGTTCTTAAGACAGCATGAACTCAAGCCAGGCTCAGATATGCCTAAAGAGTTTGCCACAATGTGTTTCCAGTGTTAATTAATTCCCAAATGAAATGTTTTGATATCCAGTAAAATAGGCCAGTAAAATAGGTTTTGATATCCAGTAAAATAGGCTTTCCAGACTCTGCACTGCACTTGATGGCATGTGGAGTGGCTTTCCCTTGCTATCTTCAATTATACATCTCATTGCTAGCACTGTATTTCATGGCAGAAACAACCTATATGTGGTATTTGATTTGACTTAAATGCATTAAATGAAAATTCAGTAATGTCTGTTAGCTGTAAGGAATTGTATTGCAACATTTGATAATAAAACCTACACATTCCCATTCCTGATGCTTCTTAGACAAGAGGGAGGGGAATGAAACCATATAATCTCAGGGATAGTACTGTTCTAGGATCCATCTAGAATTTAGCATTTCCCAGAGGAGCTATGGCATACTTCTGGCAATTCCTTCACTGATGGAAAGGCAGGCTGGGGACCAAAGGTTTTTAATCAATATTGCAAAGCTGAATAGAGAGTGTGCTTTTCATAAAAATAAATATTTTATTGGTGTGTTGCATTTACTTATTTAAAATTATTAAGAGGGTAGAGATATGTCTGAGCAGTCTGAAAGCCTGTGTAGGACATAAATTCCAAAAACAACAACATGAAGATCTTTATTAAGAGATATAGTACTGGTCACAATTTCCGTCTTCCTCTTACTACTGCAACCTGTCCATTTGTTTTGGACAAATGAGGCAAAACTGATGAAGCAGAATTCTTCAAACAGACCAAATATAGACCTTCAGATTCACCAGGATCTGAAAATATGCACAACCTATGCAAACATAGGCAACTTTGATGATGAGAATGAGATGCCAATTATATGATTTATTTTTTAAAAAATGTAAATACAAACAGTTTGACTGTTATATTGCAAGAACACTGTGGAATGTTTTCTGCTGAAAAAGAAACTCTCTACCTTCCTGATTTACCAAACAGCTGTAACATTTTCTTTTAGGGCACCAATTAGCATAATTGAGGTGGATTGCTTACATTTGGCATGGAAATAGACTGATGTAGTTATGTCTCATCAGTTAAAATCATTTTATTGCACTGCTTTGTTCCAGAAGCACTCAAAGTTTGGAGATCAAAAAACATTTTGTCATACATGATGTGACAAATCAATGTTTATGAACTTCTCTAAGTAAACTGAACAATTTTTAAATTACTAACATTATCCCCCCACCAAACATCATCACCCTCAGTGAAGATAAACATTATGAACATTTAACAATGTTGCGGGTGGGGAAGCCACAGCCTGCAAAGTTTTAATTCTTAAGTATTTGTCACAGTTTGATCAGTACCATTAAAACATGATTATATTCCACATTTCCCTTCCATCCCTAACATAAGTGATTTCCAACAACATTAAGGTCAACTTAGATAACCTGTTTGAGGATATACCTTAATTTAAGCCACCTTCACACCAAAAGAACAGTGATCAGTACTTCCAAAGTTACATAAACCATTTCTGCAGGACCCATCTGCTATGAATTATTGTGAACACTGGATGGTAGATTTTCCTTTCAATGCATAGAACCAAGTCTAGAAAGCCAATCCAGAGTAGAAGAGGAATCCACATATGAAAGGCTGCTTCCATGCATCAAGGCATTTGCCTTCATGCATTTGCCTTAGAATTTCTTTGGACACTGAAAGAGGCAGCCACATTTATCTAGCAAATGCAGGACTCTATATACAGAAACTTAGTAAAGGTAAAGGGACCCCCTGATCATTAGGTCCAGTCATGTCCGACTCTAGGGTTGCGGCACTCATCTCGCTTTATTGGCCAAGGGAGCCGGCGTACAGCATGTGGCCAGCATGACTAAGCTGCTTCTGGTGAACCAGAGCAGCGCACGGAAACGCTGTTTACCTTCCCGCCGGAGCGGTACCTATTTATCTACTTGCACTCTGATGTGCTTTCAAACTGCTAGGTTGGCAGAAGCAGGGACCGAGCAATGGAAGCTCACCCCGTCGCGGGGATTCGAACCGCCGACCTTCTGATCAGCAAGTCCTTTGCCTATAATGGATTCATTGTGACAGTCACCATCACTAACCAGTTTCATAACACTGTCTTTAGTGATTAGAATTTTCTGTCACTATTGCTATGTGCTCCACGTGCCCACAAATGAAATGGGGCTACTGTAAAGTCTCTGAGTAACAGAGATACACTAAACTATAGAGATATTAGAAATATGGGTGCATAGACCATCAGAGAAATTTGAATTAAATTTCTAGAGTTTAGAGAGGATACTTGGATGGATCCTAAAACCAGTCTTTGCTCATGGAAAGATAACCCTCCACTCACAAAAGGGATTTGCTGTTTATGAGAGTGTACTGTTGCTGATGGAAATAGCTGTTCCATGAGTGGAAGAGCATGTTTGGATCCAACCTTCCCCAATCCATCATCTTAAAAAACAAGCAAACAAAATATTATTATGTGTAATGTGGCTTTACCTTAGCAGAAAATTCTTTCATTCAAATCACACCACCATTTTTGCCAATTACCATATTGACTTAAGCCTTTCACCACCTCATGGAAAGCTTTTTCTGAGAGTGGGGAGCAGGGTTCTTCTGGAAGTGATATCTGGCAGTGGGAGCCACTGTAGTTAGGAGGGGTTGTCCACCCAAAAGCAGCTTGTGGAAGTGATTTTCACCAAGGCAATGTCACCATAAAGGACAACCCAATAGTGTTAAAAGCACCGATAAATATTTCAAACTGCTTCATATACCAACTGGGGGAAACTCCAGATGTTGCCAAACTACAGCTTTCATCACCCAGGTATCAGAGCCAATAGTCAAGCATGGTGAGAGCCATGAGAGTAATACTTATAATCACACCCTAAGATAGACCAATCTTATGATCACCATAGGGGGCAAATGAAAAAAAAGTATAATAATGCCTTGTCTGAAGAGCACCTAGTGAGTTTGTGGGTAAGATGAGATTTGACTCACAGATTTCACCATTCATACATTATACCAGCACTCCATAATTCTAGTTTTTATAAGCCCACCCAGCCTCATCTTTGCCTTGAAAAAGATTATTATCTTACATAGCTTACAAGTAATTCATGAGACTACACACTCTTGATAGGGCAGGTTCTCTTTGGCAGCCGTTAATTTATAATTTAAGGAACCACAACCAAGTATATTCTATGTCTAAGCAACAGCATTCAATTAATAGTTGTAATTTGCCCTGATGCCCTCATTTATTATTGCTGCTGCTTCTTTTTTGAAAAAAGAAGTTCACAGTTGTATCCTGGTCTCACTGACCCACCGTAAATTTTTAAATGCACAATTCAGCTTGTTTTGCTCTCTTTTCTGCTTAGATCAGTTCATTTCACGCTCACAGCCTCTGAGCCACTGCATCTATTAATGGAAGCCCTGTCACTAGCAATAATAGCAGCTATGTCTCAGAACATATCACCCCCATCTGTGTCACCAATATATAGACCTATCAAAATCAAAAGCTTTACTCACAGCCACCATAATAATACACTAATACCAAATGTTCTCATGGGCATTATTTTTTGTTTGTTTGAGCTTAGCTAAACAAGGAATAGGACTACCTCAATTTTCTTTTATTGCACAGTATCATAAAAACAATAAAATGATAACAACAACAAAACCATTGGAAAAGAGGAGGAGAAAATAAGGGGGGGGGACACAATATCTTGACCTTTTTCATCCTTTAGATAAAACAACCTAAAAACTTCAGAGAAGGAACTAGTCCACAATGAGATCAAGGCCCTGAATTATATAGTGGTTTAATCTACAACTCCTACACTACTTCCATGGAATGTCCAGTTCAATGGTGTTGCACTGCAGCATCTATGACCAGATACTATAGTCATTGAAATAGTGCCTTACAAAAACCATATGAGAAAGAATCAAAGACATAATCTCTGATATAAAAAGTTCAGAGCCAAGTAGAGGATTTTGAGTAAAGTTTCTTTTATTATATTACAGAGTAAGTGTAAATAACCAAAGGGAAATGTTGCCAGATATATAGCATGCATGATTATTTACACACACACACCCAAAAAATCAGAAATCCCCTAACATCTCTATACCATGATCCTGCCACTCTCAGCACCATCCAGAGGCGCTTTTTACCAAATCAAAGAGGTAGAATATTCAGTTATGTCTCATCTGCTTTGACTCCTGAATAAGTGAAAATGATTAAAATGTTAACTGGGTTTTAGGGAGGACTACTATAAAAATGCTTACCAACAGCGTTGCAGCTTTAGAAGCCTTCAAATTCTATCTGTGTGAGGTAGCATGATGCCATTTTAGATGTTAACACATTTTCCCCCTGTCGGAAACAGAAAGAGGTAGAGATTGCCCTTCAGTAAAAGAAATGACAACACGCCATCTTAAATTAATATACCCACACTACTTTTTCTCCATTTTAAAAAACTTTCTATGAAGGTCAAGGTGTCTCCAAATGTTATTTATCAAGGACTCAATCATGATCATGCTTTTTAATTTAATTTCACTCTTCCTTTCTCTCAGAATACCTGGACACTATTAAGAGAACCTGTAGTCCTCCCACCATTCCTGCCATTGCCCATGCTAGTTGATGCTGATGGAAGTTGAGTTTAACAGGTTCCTTGCTCTACAGCATTTTGTGTAAGGCATGCATGCTATAAGCATGCAGGCATATGGTTTCTAAGCCAAAGTGATTTCCTTGTAATCATACATAATATTCTGTTCCTAACTTCCAGGTTGTTTTTAATCCTCGGAAGACAGTATGCCTGAAGCTCTTGGTTCTTATATCCTATGTGCTTTAAGGTTCCCAGTGTAGATTATTCAAGCCACATAGCCCAAAGCAGATCTATAGACAGTAACAAATTAAACTGTTATATGTAGTTTAAACTTATGTTTATTCAAGCAATGTTTGTCTGAAGAGACGCATTAGACATACATAACTTGAGACACTGTGACAACTTACTTTGTCATTGTTTTATATTATTTCTGCTTTTTCTGAACTCTTCTTGATCATCAGCTTGTAATTTTTAAGCTTTCTGACTTTTATTTAATCTGCACATCCCTACTTAACAAAATTGACCTTTGCTGACCATTTGCAGTACTTATTTAGACTTAATCTGCGTGAGTTTCAATTGCTCTCTTCTTAACAATCTCAACATGATAAGCATACATAAGAAGCATACGTATGCACAAAGAAAATTTCTATGTCAAGTGACAAAGTGGTGTTGAATTCTCATATTCTAAGAATAGTAAAAAGGTAAAGGTACCCCTGCCCGTACGGGCCAGTCTTGACAGACTCTAGGGTTGTGCGCCCATCTCACTCAAGAGGCCAGGGGCCAGCGCTGTCCGGAGACACTTCCGGGTCACGTGGCCAGCGTGACAAAGCTGCATCTGGCGAGCCAGTGCAGCACATGGAACGCCGTTTACCTTCCCGCCAGTAAGCGGTCCCTATTTATCTACTTGCACCCGGGAGTGCTTTCGAACTGCTAGGTTGGCAGGCGCTGGGACCGAGCAGCGGGAGAGCACCCTGCCGCGGGGATTCGAACCGCCGACCTTTCGATCGGCAAGCCCTAGGCGCTGAGGCTTTTACCCACAGCGCCACCCGCGTCCCACATTCTAAGAATAGTACAAAATGCTAAAAAGTAGAAGAGATTTCTTGTCCATTTTACATTTTTGAAGGAAACCAATGAAGTTGATTAGCACACTATGCTTAACCAAACCAATGGGCCAGTTCATACATCAATCATAGTTTAATCAATCAGGGCTTATTAACATGAGAATCAGGCAAACATACTCTCTCTCACTTGTTCCACCTTTCTTTTATGTGCCAGCTTCAACTCTGCTGCCTTGCTTTCTTGAAATTACAGTTATATTCAAATCAGGAAACTGTGCTCTAATCTTGGGTTGCCAACTAACAAAGGAAACTAGGATCTGAATTACTGAGGCTATAAATATGAAGCATTTAGTAGCTCACTTATATGTTGAAGGCAACAGGCCCCAATCCAAAGCACACAGAGCTGTGTGCACAAGGGGAAACAGACTAGGTTTTCTCCTCAGTTATTAAATTGGGATAAGATTTAAATAATCTAAGTCAACGACAAGGTCAGTGAAATTTATTTTATGTATTTAGCTGTTAAATAAATAAAATAAATTGCAGGAGCCTTTGACTTAAGCTATCCAAACCTCCACTATGGAAAGCTAGTTTGCCACGATGTTATCTTCTTATTTGTATATAGTTATCCCAGTTATCTCTGAGGAATAAAAATCCTATATGATCCAAGTTAAAAAAATTCTAACCAGCTTCCCATGTCTAAAGATGTTGAGCTAGTTTCTGCAAGTGCCCTTGAGATCCACATAAACAGCCAAACACAACCCAAATACACTAATATGGGGTTGTGGTTTTTTGTTTTGTTTTGTTTTTAAGACACTAAATATTAGCCTGTTCTTTCAGAGGCCTATTTGAGAAGTCACATCAATGACAATAAAACAACCAGAAAAATCCCTTCCATGTAGCTAGACTTCACTACTTTGGACAGCTCCCTACCCCACACGATTGATTATATTGTTTTAGCAAGCAATATAAAAATGTAACTAAATAACACAGCAGATCAATAGTAAAGACAGAATAAAAGGTTACTCAAAACAACAATAATTTAGCAAGAATAAATTAACAACCAAGACCCTATTACCTTGCAGATTAATCCAATAACAAGCCATTATCTTCAGTTTTTATAGTTGATGAATATTGAAATAGATGCAATTAGCCTAATCACAGCAAATGCTAAAATATTACAACTAACTAACACACACACACCAGTATTTGTTGGCTTACAAATGTTCAGGCGATCTACATGAGTTACAAGTCAGAACCAAACAGTTTTAAGTCCTCCTGCCTTAAACTTAACTAGAGCAACTAATCATTAGTGGGTCAATTTTGCCATAAAATAAGCATATCCCAAACTTTAACTAAATACCACATGTAGTTACTATGTTACTATACTTTCCTACAGTTAACAAAACAAAAAAGAGGAAAGTTCGTACATCTACAAGCAAGTATTGTAAGATTATTTAATAAAAGATCCTCTGGGTTTCTCCTATTCTGGGACAGATAATATAAAATTATTAAAGTAGCTTTCAAAACTGTTATGGATACCCTTCATTCTTTTAGAAGTTTCTTAGTGAAATTTTCAGCACTGTAGGACAGATTTGTGGTGTTGATTGCTCAGTGCTTAACCTGAACCTGGTTTCTGCCACAGTTTCTTCCTTTTTTGATTAATTTGGGAAGATAGGCACTTAAGTGGCAGAGCCCAAAACTGCAGATGAATTAAGGAGTATCACCTGTAATAGCTAAACAAGTATCAGAAGCAAGTTGACAGGATTAGCTTGTGACTCCTCTGAGCACACGCAATTGTTGTTTCAACAACCTGAAGATCAATCGATACCATAGCAATTCAAAGCAACGGAATACACAACAAAACTAATTTAAGGGAAAGCACCTTAGATTTTTCACATATTTTTCCTTCGGATCAATATAGCTTGACTGGCAGATCAAGGACCTTATAAGCCGGAAGTGCAATGTTGGTTCAGCACAGAGAAACGCACTGCAGATGAATCGTGACTTTGAGATTTAAGATTTGGTGCTAAGCTAGTGTTTAAGATAAAAGCATAGCTCTGAGTTGTTCCCCTGTTCAGGGGTGGGTTGGGGGATAATTTCTGCTAACTCCCCCTTCCACATGCAATCTTTTGGCAGTGTTTTATTTAATATAATTTGAATTCTATGGAATACAAATTGTAATACAGTAAGATGCAATATAAGAAATATAAGAAACATTAACAATACAATTAAAAACCATGGTATCTAGCACACTGTATTACAATTGCTACCACAGGGAGAAAAATAATACATGACCCATCAAGACTATTGGCAATTTTCAAGTTGTTTGAGAACCAGTGATTACACAATGGGAAATGGGAAATCCACCTTAGCCGGATTAAGAGGTTTGGATAAAAAAGAAAGGACAGGGCTATAGGGAATGGGAAAGCAGTTCAAAGAGCATAAACCTTTTGCATATATGTAGTTCCTTAATAAATCATTTTATATCTACAGTGACCAGCTCCTCATTACAGAGAAAATGAAAAAGAAATATAAGGGATGGGAAACTGTGGCAAAAAGATGGAATGTCTCAAGGCCCCAGGAAAGCTGAAACTCATTGGCAATGCAGCAGAATACTGGGGGGCGGGGAGCAGAAATTCGTTATCTATATAAAAGCCAGAGAAAGCAAGTTTCTCATAGGCATCTGGTTGGCCACTGTGAGAACAGGATCCTGGGCTAGATTGGCCACTGGCCTAATCCAGCAGGGCTCTTCTTATGTTCTTAATGGGTGAAAAAGATGTTCCTGGAGAGAGAGAGAGAGAGAGAGAGAGAGAGAGAGAGACATATACCATAGCACCATAGCATGCCGTTAAGCTGGTAGGAACAGGCTAATTTTCAGTAGTTCTAAACAAATTTAAGTGGCACCTCAGGGCCCAACAAGAAGAGAAACAAATAGAATTCCTTACGAACCTTAAACTGGTGGGCCAGCCATGAAACTTTGAGGCCCTAGGTCACTAATTAAGTATTTGATAGTGTTGGGACTTTCAGATTGTAAACTTTAAAAATATATAACTCCTGGGAGACCATGATCTGACTTCAGAAACGATAATCAACTTGAATGATTTACTTTTATAGTAGAGAGCAGAATGCAAGATTTAAGAGGGAATGAATTCCAAATGTTTCAATTGAAGCAGTAAGTGCAGGTGGAAGCCCAAAGTTACCCAAGCAGGGTCAGGCTTTTGCTGAAGGAGCATTCCCAGAGGAAAGGAATTTAGAAGAATGTGACCACCACACATCTCTGGATCCAGAGTCCATAAAGATAAGTGAACACAGCGTGGAGGCAGTCACAGATCTAGAAAGTGTCCAGCCATAGGTAAGTGTTGCAATGTATACAGAAAATGAAACTGTAGCAAAAGCAGGCTACCAACAGGAAGAATTCTACATCTGTACCTTGGTATCAACAGACCAGAGAAATAGACAATTCCCTTAGAAACAAATGGGAGTGGAGTGCAATACAAGTTGGATATTAGAGCCAAGGCAAATGTGATCTCGGATGTAGTTTCTCAGAATGTCCTTCAAGAGAGAGAGAGAGAAAATGTGAGGAAAAACCTGTGAGGGTTATAACCAAAAATGTAAGACTGAGAACTTACAATGAGACAGTAATTCCACACAGAGATATCTGTGAGTTGGAGATGATATGCCAAGATCAGGGGTCATTTTATTTGTGGCAGTATATGGAAACATAGAACCAATGCTGGGGCTATAAACATGCCTTGCTCTGGGACTAATTAGAAGACTGCCATGGTAAGCCAAATGAACACAAAACTGAAATTTTTTTTATAAAAATTTTGAGGGTATATGTAAGATAGACAGTGTATAAAATCCAAATAATAGAGCCAAATAACCCCTTGCAAAGTTCTTTGGCTTTTTAATGTTACCTCAAAGAAACATTACCAGACCAAGGGCTACAGAGAGCTCCATAGAGGGCATCAACCATCAAAAGCATGCCTCCTCTCCAAGACAGAATATTAACATTATGGTTTCTAGGCATAGTTAACTTTGTAGGTAGATCAAAATCCAAACTGGAAACACTTTAGTGAGAAACTGTTTAACAGAAGACTTACAACCACTATGGACTCCTGTGTTACCATCAAGATAACTCAGAGTTCTTGTTCATTACTTATTGCTGTTCTGAAAGAATAGGGAATAGGCAATAGAAGTATTAAGCAGAATAGAAAGGCTACTGTTCATGGACCTCTGCTTTACAATGGTGACTTGGACAACCTAAAGGAGGGAGTGTTCATGTCAAGGGCATCCTACAAGGTGAGTTTTGGAAACCTGACCCCAACACTATATATCACTAATTTTTACTTGAAACCTAAAAGCAAGCAAGAATGTAGCCAAACTTCCTTCCATCAGAATGCACTTCTATACATAGCTGTCAATTTTTCCCTTTTTAAAAGGGAAATTCCCTTATTCCTAATAGGATTCCGCGCAAGAAAAGGGGAAAGTTGACAGCTATGCTTCTATAACTGTGGTGATACCGTTGAGAAAGCTGTTGTATAGCCTGCAGAATGGGATAGAGATTGCTACTGTGCCCATGGCAAGCTAGCTATAAACAGGGAACCAGAAAATCTACATCATCCAAGCCCTTTTCCTGTGGCTAACATGCAATATGCGTCTATGTATGTGAGTGAGTGAACACGTCCTTAAAATGACATAGATAAGGAAACAAATCAAACCATCTTTGGTGAAGAAGTGTAGATTTGTATCTTTGACTTCAAAGGGGTACAGGAATCCCCAAAGGGACTTCAGTTTGATCCTAAGAATGGCTGCAGAAGCAGATAAATGTCTAAGAAAGGATGTTCCAACAGATGCACCGGAACTACCACTGCAAAGCAGAACACTGTACCAGTGCCGCAAGGTTATCATGCCAGTACTGCAGAAAGATGTGCCAGCACAATAATTTTGAATCAGAATACTACCAGTTATTTCAACAAATGGCATTCCAGCAATAAGGCTTGCCGATGTTCCTTTAACTGAAATTCTTAAGGACATCCAGAGGCTTGAACACAGCCAAGTTGGGTTTGAAAAGCTTTTCCCTGCTTTTCCCATCTCAGAAACTATTTATTTTTTTCAAACTTCCTTTAGTTTCACCAGTGGCTCTGCTGGAAGGTGAAGTTCCAAAGCAGGTTCGTGTTGAAATCAGATCAAATCTTTATTGTTGCGGTCAATGTGCAGCATGCGGTCTTTGGTTAGGTGGATTAATGATGTGTATGTATAGGGGTGGAAATGGCATTGGGCAGCAGCAGCTTAGTGAAGGGGGGATGTTGTGAAGAGCCTGAGGGAAGGATTGGTCCAAGCTTGGCTGGAACCCTTACCCTGGTTGCTTAGTGAGACCTTGCCAGATTGGCTTGCACCACAACAGGGTGCAACACTAGGCTACTCCCATGGAATGGGTTTGGCACAATCCAACCCCAGTGGATCCCATTCCACCAGCAAGGAGTGAGTAGAATGATGAACTGATCCTCGCCCTACAGCCATGCCAACACTTAACCTGCCTGCTGCAGTCAATAAAAATTTGTCCTGATTTCTTCCCAACACCTGGGTTAAAAATGCACCTCCCAGGTCAAACACAAATCTGGACCCACACTTGCAGAATGAAAGGTTGTGATCAGCACAGCACAATGGCTTATTGGTGAGTGACCACATTCCACTGGTAAGTATCTTTTTAGCTGATTCAGAAGATCTCACAAAACAAGAACCGTTAAGTGCTTCTCACTCTTGTTTTAATGTTTTGAGGAAAAATGGTGGTGTCCAAAGCAAAACTAGCCAGTATCTACTCCAGGAAATGTTTTGATTCTCTTGTGTTTAGATCACCTCCCCTCCTACCACCAGAAAAATATTTCCTGCAATCTACAAATAAATCTCACCTGAATAATCTTGAGACCAATAGTGGGTCCAACAGTCAAGAGGTTGGTTTCTGTATGTGGGAGAGACGAAAGTGAGGGGCAGATGGGGCTCATCAAACTGGGAAGGTAGTCTATATAGGAGAAGGAAAACGCTGATCCAAAATGTCCACTGACTTGCAGGATATCTTTGGAAGAACCCTACACAAATCTGGAGTGGGGTCCCTAAGACGGTTGGATGGTGCCAAGCTGGTGCCAGATGTATTGTAATGTTTTTCTTTGGACCTTATCAGTGAGGCTATGAGGGAGGCCTGGTCATCTGGGCAACCCAGGACCTCCACACACACTGCCTAGGCTTGTGCTGCAAGGAGGTCACTTGGGTGCTGCTATCAGTGGTTTGACTTAACTACCGGAGGTGCACTCCATTGTCTCTTGAGACAGACAAATGTCAGCAACAACAAAATAAAAATTATAGTGACAATTTAACACCAACTTTGAACTGAGAATACCACTGCTTGTCATTTCAATGTGAGAAATTATAATTGATATTTAGTAGGTTTTTTGTAGAGTATGTGTGACTAACTTTGTCCATTTCTATTTTAAGAACTCCACTAGAATATTAGAAAAGTGGTGTCTAAAGGCTAGATGAATTGCAGAATATCTGCACACACTAATATAGTTTAGATAAAACTAAAAAAGTTATGAATCTTCATTACATAGATCCTTTAATCACTATAAAATGAATACAGCACTTGAGATTTTATAAATATGTATTCCATGATTAGAAAAATCCTACTCCCATCTCATCAGTCCATTGTTCAGTTTTGCAACCCATTATTAAAAATGTAGCATTGACACACTTTTAATTAAAATGAAAAATGGAAGCAGCACAGAATTCCTATGATTCATATAAAAAATAAAAACAGGTGCTTGAGCCTTAAAGATGTAATTCATTCTGTTCTCATAAAATATGTAAGTGGATATTTGTCTCAGGTAAATGCATACCACCACCCTCATCTGTTCAGCGAGGAAAGGGCAGTTCTGAGCTGTACTCTATGTATTTGAGCCTTGTATCTCCCTGGCCACCCCTGAATAGCCCAGTTCACTGGTTACTTTCTCATACCATCATGGTGCCAGGTGTATATGAGGCCAAGATGGCTATGAGCATCTGGAACAAAACCTGGCACCAGGAAAATGTTCCTGAAAAGCTGAGAACACCCAGGCACCTAACATTTGTTTACTGCTGTGACAAAATGGTTCATCATACATTTAAATCATCATCACGGTGGCAATGACAATAAAGAGTATGATAAATTGTCACAAAAGTCAAACCTTCAGAAGATGGAGGCATTGTGGGATGGTGGTTCCTGTGACAGGAAAACTGGCCAAATGCTTGTTCTGAATGGTGTTGCACTCCATCTGAATGAACAGGTTCAGGGTATGGGGGTTCTTGTTCCCAGGGAAGGCAGTAAGGTAAAGGTAAAGGGACCCCTGACCATTAGGTCCAGTTGTGACCGACTCTGAGGTTGCAGTGCTCATCTTGCTTTATTGGCCGAGGGAGCCAGCGTACAGCTTCCAGGTCATGTGGACATCACAACTAAGCTGCTTCTGGTGAACCAGAGCAGCACACGGAAACGCCGTTTACCTTCCTGCCAGAGCGGTACCTATTTATCTACTTGTACTTTGACGTGCTTTTGAACTGCAGGAACTGGGACCGAGCAACAGGAGTTCACCCCATCGCGGGGATTTGAACCACTGACCTTCTGATTGGCAAGTCCTAGGCTCTGTGGTTTAACCCACAGCGCCACCTGCGCCCCAGGGAAGGCAGTGGTGGCCACCAATCAAGATGGTTTTAAAAGTGTATTAGACATATTCATGCAGGAGAGGACTACTGATGGCTATTAGCCATGATGGCTATGCTCTCCTTCCAGAACTAGAGGCAACAATGCCTCTGAATCCCAGTTGGTATAAACCACAGAAGGGGATGCTGCTCTTGTGCTGGAAACCTGTTTCTGGGTTTCCCATGGGAATCTGGTTGGCCAATGTGAGAACAGGATGCTGGACTAGATGGGCCACCGGCCTGACCAGAGCCTCTTCTTATATTTCCAGCACTTACTGAATACTTTTTCCCAGTAGAATTTTTAAATGAATTCTGATTGTAACTTAGTCATATTGTATTGGGTCTCCTGTACAATATTTGGAGATGACTGTGATTAAGTGATATGCAGATTGTTGAAATAAATAAAAATAGTGTTTCAATGCTGAAAGAAGATGCATTAAAAAGGATATATGAATACATTCAATGAGACACTTTGTTTGAAGGGGAATGTTTTCATAATATCATCAGGGAGGTGTCTATATTTGAAAATAAAGGTTTGACAGACTTGCTCAGACAAAATTGAGATATCTCAGGACACATATCAGGTATTGAATCATAAGTGCCGAAATGATTGCATCAGTCTGTTTGCTTCTGGACGTCATGCAGCTCCAGCCCAGACAGCAGAATCCATTAGACATTTAAATCTAATCAAGTGTTTGCCTACTATTTGGCATACAAAATATCTTGTTAACAGATGGAGAAATTTGATCTCTCAACCCTCAGGCACTCCTGTCAACGTCGTAGCAGAACATATACATTATGGCAATTTCTAATAGACCCCATCCTGACTTTACCAAAGCATTTCCCAACCATTTCACATTAGGCATAACATTTAAACACAGCAAGCTCAGAATAACTGTTTGCAACACACTGCTGTGGCTCAGCCACTTCTGGGTAATCATGAATGTTTACACTTGTCCACATATAGCTGTTTCTTATAAGAAGCACACATGCAGAACTTTGAACTGAACTGAGTAACCATTTAGCATGACTTCGGGTGTGAAATTATTTATTTATTAAGACGCCTCCATGACGCCTTTAAACAAAAATGCTCACAGCGAGGTTTATATCAGAATAAGGCAATACAAAACATAATAAGCGTTGAATAATTCTAATAGAGAGTATAAATACAGCAGGATCAAATGCAAAGTTGCCTTTCTGAAAGCCTGACAAAAATGAGGTTTTTAACCTAGTGTCTAAATGAAGCTGAAGTGGGTGAAAGAATCATCTCAGTGATGTGATGGAGCCACTACTGTAAAAGCTACAGTACACACCTCATTTAATGTAGGGATCAACATGAGAGGCTCATCTGTTGACCTTAATGAGAACCAAATTGATATGAAAGAAAGCATTCCCTCATATATGTGGACCCCAGGTCTTTTAGGATTTTGAATGTCAACATTAGCACCTTGAATTGAACCTGGAAGATAAGTGGCAACCAACGTAACAGAGAACAGGAATTATATGCAACAAGCTCATTGCTCCATCAACACCCTGGTCACTGCATTTTGAACCTTTGGATCATCTTCAAGAGCATAAAGGCTATTAAATTAGTCCATCCAGGAAGTTACCAGAACATAGATAACTGTAGACAAACTATTCCTGTTCAGAAAAGGCCATCGATGATGAACCAGCCTGAAGCTCAGTGTAGGCACTTCTAGTTGCTGGAGTCACTTGGGCCTCAAGTGGCTGCAATCATTCTAGGAGCACTATTAAAATATCTTTACTATTGTGATGTACAAATGTAAAAATTAGGAATTGGGAAACAGCTTTGACAACCTCCTTTCTGATAATCCTGCCAGTGCTTTTGCAGCATGCTGACTTACCCATCACCAGGTCCTTTCCTGTGAGGTGAAGGCACCAGTTATAAGAGGTTGTTTAAGCATCAAGGCCTCACCAAACCAACCACTACTGCTCCAAAGTCAGACTAAAATAAACCATGTACATGCATATTTGGATCTCAGTAGAGCTTATTTCTCAGGAAACACACTTTGGGTTGCACTAGAAGTGTGCTTTCAAATGCAATCTCAGTCATTCTGTGTGTCCGTATTACATTGCAGCGGTAGAGAAATTCCAATTCCAGTCTGTTTCATGGCTATCTCCTTTCTAAACAAGCAGCAGAGTTCAGTGCAAAATGCTATGCTGCATCAGGAGGAAAGGATATTAAAATAATGACAGCCAGTAATAGCTGACTGATACTTTTATGACAGGGGAGATGAGATCTGTATCATCCCCAGAAATGGAATATTAAAAATTCCTAAGCATCTTCCCCCCCACCCACCCCCATTGCACTGCTGAGAACAAGAATGCAGTAGTCCTGGCAGAAACTAACAATACGCTAGACATATTTTCAAAAATCTATCACATGAAACCCTACCAGTTCTGGTGAATATTACATACTCAGCAATCATTCTATATGAAACTTTCTAGAGTGCACAATACATTGTATATGATCATTTGTTTCCCTTGAGTATGCAATAAGATTACATGGAACACTGGTTAGGAAAACCACAATGAATCATCAACTTTTAAATTTATCTCTTTCAGTAATGGGTCCGATTACAGATAAAAATATTTACACAGTGGGTGTTAATTTTATCCCGATTCTTTGGCCCAAGAGCAAGAAAATGATAACTGATACATTTCTGTAGCAAGCAGAAATAGGAATCTGGAGTAAGAGATAATAGCTTGGACTCCTAGTTTTTGGGAGCCTCTTTTCATGAAAGCAGCGTTTTCCATATAGAAGGGGAACCCTAATCCAACCCTCAGAGGCTCCACTCTGATCATCATGGATTCAGTAGGAAGCGCTGAAGTATGAATTTTCAGAATAAAAAGTGTTGAACCCTTCCAAAAGACTGGGATTCTAAGTGTGTTCAGCTCATGGCCAGTATTTTTCTTTTGCAGGAAGCCATTTTGACAAATAAGATTTCCTTCCTATGCCTGTTTTAAAACCTTCCAAAAAGAGAAGGCTCAAAATTGGCCAACAAAAAGTGATACAGATGAGGAGGTTCCATGCTCAAAACTCAACATTCTGTCTATTGTATAATATTTACTTATGGTACCAGTGGGGTAGGAGAACGAAAGAAATCAAGGCTGATATACATTCTAAAAGGAATAACAGAGCCCACTGTCTGGTCACCAAATGGCTTTATGTGTAACATCTTTAAAAACACTTCATGGGAGGTGAGCAAGATGCCACCAGAAAACCAGGGCTGCTTACCAACCACCATTTACCATTGGGTTCCAATGACTGCTGATATTGCTAATAAGAAACCCAATGGTGAAGGAATTGGTTTAGTATCATCAGCATACAGTTCTCCACATAAGGAAGGAAGGTGGACCGATTCCAAAACTGGTATGATACAGACTGGTTAATACCATACAAGCAACAATGCAAGGATAGAATAAGTGCCAGTTTATTCAGAGATTACTGAACTTCAGAGCTGCATAATACCTTCCAATTTCATGCATGCCCTATGAATGTCTACAAACACAACACACACAAATTTGGGCTGCATACCTTCTGCAGAGAGGTTGCATTATCTAATTTACAGCCTCCAGTGCTGCAGCTTCTCTCTCCAGCTGTGCATAATTTAAACCATGTTCTACTGATTCAGCACTCCAAGGGATAGTACAAGCTACTTATTTTCCTTTCATCTAAAGGAGACCAGCAGTGAATATTATACCCAAAACCTCATTAGCTGTACAATGTCTACTGAATTGTCCCATCTATACACAGGTGCACTCCTCGTTCGAAAGCAGTCTGTCACTAAGCAAGCATGTGAGGCCTTGCAGATACAATGTCAGGCAAGCATTGGGAGGCTTCAATTGTGAAATCCCCACTCAGGCCTTGAACTGGTTTGCTTTGGGCCAGTCACTGTCTTTCAATGTAACCTACATCACAAGGTTATTTTGGGAAGTAAATGAGGAGGGGGAAAACCATGTACACCACCCCGAGGTCGCTGGAGAAAAATGTGGGATATAAATACAATAAATTAATAATAATAAATAAATAAATTTGCAAAGTGCCCATGAAAGTTTGTATCACATTAAAAGGTACAATGGTACCTTGGTTATCAAATGGCTTAGTTGACGAACAAATCAGCTCCCAAACGCCACAAACCTGGAAGTAAGTGTTCCGGTTTGCGAATGTTTTTTGGAAGCTGGATGTCTGACACAGCTTCCGCTTGAATGCAGGAAGCTTCTGCAGCCAATCAGAAGCTGTGCCTTTGTTTTCAAAGGGTTTCAGGAGTCAAACGGACTCCCGGGATGGATTAAGTTTGAGAACCAAGGTGCCACTGTATTGTCTTGAAGATACCATTAAAACATGGGACAATAGACAGAGGGTAGAACTCAACTGGTTCCTTGAACTCACAGCAGGGTTTTTGATCCAAAGGAGACAAACAATCACAGAAGAGATGGGGAGGGTGATCTGGGCAGGTCCCTCCTGTATCCCCTTACCACCACTTCCCAGGGGGCTGTGGGAATCCATGAGCACAAGGGCACCAATGGGAATCCAATAAGGCTATTCTTCTGGAATGGATTTATTCACCTAAATAAACCAAACCAAAACTATCCCATCACCATGGGTTTCACTTTAATCTTCATTACCTAAAGGAGTGCATAGGACACTGAAAAGTTAACAACAACAAAATAATTTCTGAATGGTGAAACGAATAAAAGGCAGTGAAAAATCTTTGGTAAAGCAGATATTAGGTCTAATTGTTACATGTAATCCAACACTAATGCAGTACAAGAAAATTTAACAAGGGATACAACTAGTTAGCTCCATAGCCTGTTATCAAAATCTGACAGAATGTGACATATGAATCTACCTTGATTCAAGCATTTGGGCACCCATGTCCAGCTCAATGCTGTTTTGGGGGGAGAGACCTGCAATCTGGGGTCTCAAAATGGAGATATTTTCTAGCCCTGTTATACTTAATCCTGTTAACCAGAAATAGCAGGGATGGAACCTTCCGAATGCAATGATCTATGGCTGCTGCCTGAGAAGATGTGGAAACTTTATCCAGGGGCAAACACATTGCTGTAAGTGTGTAGTCCACATTGGATAAGATATAACAGAATCTGTAATGAACAATTATAAATTTATACTTCACTCAGGCTTTTAATTTAAATAATATATAGATTTATACTTTTCAAGACTTCAATAGTGTCATTACAAATTTCCAATTTTTCCATTTACTCTTGTCAGTCACTCTCAAATATGGTCTTCTTACATGAATCCAACAAAATAGTCCCATTCTGCCCATGAATAAATTGGTGCTTTTAAAAAACCAACTTATTTTAATAATGAGTGATAGTGCATTTTTCTCTTCCCTGGGCCAGGTCTTTTAATCAGCTCATTGTGATATTTTCTATCATGTGCTTCTAATAAGAGTTACAGTAATTTTCAAAGCCTGGCTCTCTTAAAAGTTTTAACATCTCCATCAAGAAGAAGTGCATACTGTGGGAGAGAGGAACCTTGGAAATCTCACCGCATTACTCAAATGAATCACACTCCAAGTACATTAAAGACAGGGTTGGAATGTGAGCACATTACAGTTAAAGTGCACAGATGTGTTCAGTGTGATGAAGCCATCCTTTACAGAGAGTGCAAATATCTGATTCTGTCAGCGCTGTCATGGCCTGCAATTATAGGAATAAATGAAAAGAATTTGGAGGTGTCTTTCAGCTCAGTTTAGTCTTTGATACACATCCTGAATCTGTAAACAAATCAAGAGGTTGAAATGACTTCAGAGGTTGTTATCTCAACAATGAACAGTTAAGGGGAGAACAAAGCATTTAAAAATGAGTTCAATATTATTCAAAAATGTAGCAGGAAGGAAAATGATATCGTTCTGGATTTAGACCCCTTTCAAGGCTAACATTTTCAAGGCCGGCTACCCTTTGGTAGGTTGTTATGGATTCTACCACAACTCTCCAGCTAGAGACTTCATCCGTGAAAAAGGTCTGATGCATTGGCATTATCTCTTGGCATAATTCCACCAAGATCCTTCAAGACATTTTTTTCTTTTTTGCCTGAGGTAAAGGACAAGATGGCACCCCCATTTCACATGCAGATGCGAATGGACTGAAAATTTAATCTTGTTTTGAGATTGGTGATGAGGCACATTCCAGGGAGCAGCAGCCTAGCTTAGAGGGCACAGGGCAGGCTGTCTCCCAACACCTCATGGTCACTCAATGTCCCCAGCATCTGATGTCTGAGATGGTTGCTTCACTCAGACAGCAAGGTCTAACCTGATTCCACTTTTGAGGATGCAATTTGCCAGGATATAAATATTTCTAGGGCAGCATACAGTCATTTGGCTGGCCAAAAAAGAATTAGAAATTCTTGTGCTCTACTGACTCCTTGCCTGACTTCATGCCAGTGGGGTGTAGTGGTTAAGAGCGGTAGATTCGTGATCTGGGGAACCGGGTTTGCGTCTCCACTCCTCCACATGCAGCTGCTGGTGACCTTGGGCTAGTCACACTTCTCTGAAGTCTCTCAGCCCCACTCATCTTACAGAGTGTTTGTTGTGGGAGAGGAAGGGAAAGGAGAATGTTAGCTGCTTTGAGACTCCTTCGGGTAGTGATAAAGCGGGATATCAAATCCAAACTCTTCTTCATGTTTGCTGCCCATCCCTTCCACTCCTTCACAGCTGCCTACAGCACCCTTGGTCCATCTACTGCCGATGCTGGCATTCTGCTCCTTCTTCCTACCCACCTCTTTTCAGTAGATCCTTTGGTTACAAATCTTGGCCTGTCCTACCTATACTTTTCTTCCATTATCAGTGATACAAACCAGCATTCCAAATAAGGCTCAACCATCAATTTATATAAAGGCATTATACCAACTGTTTTATTTTCAGGCCATTTCCTAATAATTTGAAACACTTGAGGCATACCAAGCTGACATTTGCAGTGAACAGCCCACCACATCCCATGATCTTTTTAGTCCTGGGTAATCACAGCCAATTCAAATTTCATCAGCAAATGCATTAACTTAGAATACTTTGCTGCAAGAGCAATGATATCACCTGCTCTTATTTGCAACGAATATCATTTGCCATTTTGTTGCCCTTTCAGCATTTTGGAGAAATGCTTCTGAAATTCTTCTGCCTGCTTTGAATTTCACCCTCCTGAATAATTGGGTGGCATCCATTAACTTAATAACCTTATCACTCAGTCCTGACTCCAGAACATTTATTAGTAAGTTAAGCAGCATCAGTTCCTCCCAACAAAAATATTTGGGGAAGTCCACTGCTTATATCCTTCTATTTATTCTGGCCATCCCCTTCCTGTTCTTTAATCATTTTCTGATCCATACAAAGACAAAGCCACATATCATGTGTATCCAAAGTTTGGTGAGGACTCATGGCTTTATCAGAAGCTTTCTGGAGCTTCAAGTATTTACTAAATAGCCCGTATCTCCATTTTCATTGACAATTTTGTATCGTTCTTAAAGACTGATTACCATGCAGATGTTTCTAAGTGCATGCAACCAAAACATAAGGTCCAAAAAGGACATTGGATGCCAGTCTTACATGTGCAGTCCTTCCATGTCTTCACTTTGAGCCCACATGGGTTCAGGACAATGTTTCAATGGGCTATGGTCTCTGGTCTCAATAAGTACATATAGTAAAATGTTTCACAGGTTCTGTTTGTGCCAAGGATGAAGAACCTGTGCACCTCCACCACCACTACACCACTGCCAATATTATTAGACTCCAGTTCCTATTAGCCACAGCGAGGAAGGCCAATGGGCAAGGATGATGGTAGTGGTAGGTGTAGAGCTAGGGTGATGGAGGAGGTGACCTAAGGCACAGGATCTGAATGCAATGTTTCAGGCTTCTCTACCCCACCCCACCCCTCTCTCAAGGTAACACCTCTCCCCATACAACACACCTCAATGACCCTGCTCCATGACCTCAAGTGCTTTTGCTTGGCTGGAATGTGTACATGAACAATGATAATGCCTCTTATTTTCCTGGATAGAGTAATGTGTTTGTAGAAACCTCTGGCTTTTGCATGGCTGGAATGTGGTCTTCTCCACAAAGGTAAACATCACACCTGTTAATCCATTCACTTCAGTGCTGGCCCCACCCACCACCAGCAGGTCATCCCCAAGGTTACTCATGTAGCAGTGCAGCCCTCAAGCTAAAAAGTTTCTTACCACTATTGTAGTGCAACATTAACCGAGGGCCACGGGTTTGCCACCCCCAATATATGCATTTTGTTATGGAACAGGCAGATCAGATAAGGTGAAATAAAGCTGATTATCAAGGGTCATAACCCACAACTCCAAACTTTTTGTTTTCCAAATTGGGCCTTTTGGCAAACCCTTCGTTCTGAAGATAGCTCTTTTCTTTATGCTGCCCTGCTGTTTTTCCACTCCAGAGTCTTGGAATCACAAATTAAATTACTTTTTAATTTATGTAAATGTGAATTAGGAACAAGAAACTGTCAAACCTGATTGCAGAGGGGGGAATTTGCATCCCATTCTTACTTTTGAATATTTCCTTTAAAAAAAAAAAGTACCAATTTTCTTTTAGAAAAATTCTCAACCATTTCCCTCCCAAATTCACGTAGTCCCCTGAACAAAATTTTGAGGTTGAAGGAGAGAAGTGTAAGTCATGAAACTCACCATATGGCTTTGGGCAAGTCATATATTTTAGCCTAAGCTGATGAGTTGTGAAGATAGGATGGAATAAGAAGAACTGCCAAAAAAAAAAAAAAACAAAACAAAACACCACTTAAAAACTGTGAACATCAAAGATTGTTGTTCCTAATATTCCTAAAGATAAATGGCAACTTGTTATATTTAGGAATTTCCCATTGTGCACACACAATTTTCATTTCCCACCCCCACCTCCTGCTTTTCTTCCTCACCTTCGGATCTACTGAGCGGGCTTTCACTACCCATTATTTCCAGGAATAGTGCCAATGAAATCTCATTTCTATCAGACAACAAGCATTTCCCCCTCCCTTGGAATTCATATCAGGAGACTACTAAAGCAAACAGAACGAGGCCCATTAAAAGGTGAGAGAGCTGAATACATAACCCTGTCAGATGTGGGGATCAAAATGGCTCATAACATAAATGCTTTACAAACATCGCTTCAGTACACCTGAGCTGCATGGTGACAAAGAACAGATGCAGGTTGGACGGAGAGCCCCACTGTGGCTCTGAATGGCTTAGTGATAGTTTTGTGCATTTGGCCTGGTTTTATAACATCACTTTTTTCTTTCTTCCTAGGTTTCCAGGTACTTAGGCATATGCATTGCTAATGAACCTTGGGCACACAAAAGCCTCCTGTCACTCTGTTGTTGTTTTTTTCCCCCTACACGGAAGGTCATAAAATGGCAGAATGACAGCACCTTCTGCGAGGTTTAAACACAGCTGCTGTTCCACACAAGTGGATCTGTGCCACACAGTGGGTGATTTGAACTCCTCAGAGAACAGGCCCTCACCTTTAAAAGACAAGTAGCAGCTGTACTGAGGGCCCATCAAAAACAGCAGTGCACGCTTTCCTGCCCCCATGCAAGAAACGGTCATTTTAAAGCCGTTTCCATTTGGAGACTGCAAGCAAGTGCCTCTTCCTTGTGATTCACAGCTTCGTCTCGCTGACTACTGATGAACTTCAGCTTGGCATCCTCGTATTAAGACAGCCATTTTTGACAAACCTTTTATCATTGTTCTTTTGGAGACAAACTGGCTGTTAAAGAACATGAAGTTCAGTGAACAGATTCAAGAGAGAATTTGTGCAGTGAAGTGGGACACATGGAGTTGTTTTTGGTTTTTTTTACTTCATAATACAGTCAAAATTCAATAATAATAGTTAATTCTGCTGAGATGACAATAGATACAGTGTACAAAAGGAATTACTTTCATTTTACCTATCATATATGAGTCAGTTTTTATTTGCACTAGTTTAATTTAATTATTATTCTTATTTGCCAACACATTTCCTATTCACTCTGGAAATGAAATATTCTGACACATGCAACACATAGATTTAAAGGTAACTGTATTTGTAGGGTAATAAACCAGCCATTTTCCTCATATGTCTAGACTATATTAGGGCCTGGAAGTATTATAGAATTAATGAGAAACTACTAGAAAGAAACAGCATGAGAGACCCAATGCAATTATGATCCAAGGAACAAATGAAATTACATTTGCATTTATTCCCCATAGTTATGAAGAAAGGAAAGGCAATTTTTTACTGAATCATTTCAGAATAAATTTTAACATTAAATAACTTCTTTGGTTATTAATTTCATTGGTATACCACCAAAATGCTTATGCTTGTGTAAATTATTGATAGGTAATTATAGACAGCACTTTTATATATGACGAGTTTTACATGATTAAAACCAGTAACATACACTCCTATACCAGATCAAGGGCCACTCTGTCACTGGAAACAATCATCTATAAACCAATAAATTCAAATAGGAAGGAAAGGTTTCCATCCAGTGAATAAAACAGAATGATACCATCAACCATATCCTGTTCCCAAAATAGCAAGAAAACCATTTCTGTCTCAATATCTCTCTGTATTACGTAAGAAAAATACTTCTGGCCTTCCATAAATCTGAGTTTCAAATTTGCACTAAGCTCCATATTGCAGAGATTCCTAAAAATGATAAGAAAGTAGGAATCCAAGTTATGTCCACATGAAAATGCTGCCAAATTGCTACGCCCTTTTGCCCTTTCCTTTCAAGCCACACTATCTCTATATTGTCCTATATGCCCCACCTTAAACATACAGATTCAAAACATTTTTTCAGCTTAGAGGAAGACCTTTCCCCTCTTCCCTCAGTGAAAGTTACAGCAAGGGTATATCTTCTCTTCTTACTTCTTTTACTCCATTAACAATAAAATAAAATAATGTATCTCAAGAAGAGAAATTGTTTACATCTCAGGGACTGCAATGCTCTCCACAACACACACACAAACCAAAGCAAGAACTTGGCAGCAAAATCAAAGACAGCTAGTGTAATGGATTCAATAGCCACATCAAGTCTTTGCCTCTGGTTACTGAATCACCAGACCTGTTACAGTTTAATGCAGAACACTTGATTTATTGAACACAACCAAGAATTGAAGAGAGTTTCTTCTATTGCATATCATTTAACACCATTGCTACATCTCATCGTAAACACAACCAGTTCCTGCCCTTATTGAAATTTTCATATATATAAAAATAGATATAACTTCGAGATCCCATTAAGCCCTTCTCTTTCCCAAGAAGACACTGTCAACGGAAAGGAGAGTAGGCCCGGCTGAATATATCCCATGATTTGTACAACAATCCTGCTTTTGTCATTTGCAAAACAGACACACAATGAGTCTTTTTAAGATACAGAGAGAAGTGCATGGAAGCAAAGCCATTCAAGCAATTGACCAAACCTCCTTCAAAAAATAAATAAAATACACATCATTAAGAAGTGTCCACACCACCACCTTGTGGAATCTTCTCGCAAGAGCAACACCTGCTTCTTTCTACCAAAAAAAAGAAAAAAGGCGCAAGAAGAAAAGAAATAAAGTTATATTCCTCTTCTTCTCTTTATCCAGTATGGATAGCAAAAGGACTGATAGAGATGGTTGCCTTGCTGGTTTTCAGAATGGAAATGTTTTACTGAGACAATTAGCTTTGCTTTATTTCTACCACCACCATCTCCTTCCCTTGAAATATAACTCACTGTCATAGCTTTGAACTGTAAGGATCATAATTAACCAGTCGCTGAATGCAGCCACTTTCCAATGCATCCCTCTCTGCACTCAAAATGGAAACCAGGGAACCACAACCTGTAAATCTCCACTAACCGGAAAGCCAGCTAGGGAGCATGATGGCCAGACTAGGAAATCCACTTTCCTTCTTCCATCTCTTACCGTAGCTACTTACAGGATACTCAAAGCAGAGAATATACCCCCTAGGTGGGTATTCTTGACCTCTAGGATTTTCTTTCTTGTACCTGGTTCTTGTCAACCCTGAGGCACAGATCCTATCAAGCAGGATCGCTAACTGTTGCTGCAAGATGGTGGGGGGTTGCCTGTGTGGTTGGTGACTTCACTTCACTTTACCCTTGGGGGCTGACTGCAGCAGTGGCAGCCGTGATCACCTGGCAAATGGCTGGGAAACTTGCGGAAGCAATGGGATAGGCAAGTTAACCTGAAAAAACAAACCCCACAGAAATGGGTCTGGCAAACCAACAGGCGGCAAAGTTGGTCACTGAGAGGAAAGCAAGAGGATGTCCAAAACTGCCTGGCATCTCTCATGGTTAGAGAAACTCGATGGGTTAGCCTGACAGGCTGAAAGTGGATGTGTGTGTGTAGCTGAACCCTTTTGGTGCCAAAGAGGGACAGCAGATGGAGGAGACCTGTCTGCATCAGGGACTTGGACGTGTCTGCAGTGGTTTGACAGGGGGTGGGTGCGGGAAAAGCTCTGCTTCTTTCCCCCTCCCGCCCCCACAACTAGGGTCTTCCTTTCTTGCACTCTTAAACACGTCACAGAGGTCCCACCACGCAGGCTGGGAAAGGGGGGGGGGGTTGTGTGGGGGTGAGGATAAGGAAACCGCTTAAGCAAAAGGTGTGGGGGGGAGGAGAGGGTAACAAGTTAGGCGGCCACTCTTCTGACCCCCTTCATGGGTGGCTGCAGAAGGGACAGAGCATCATTCACAGCGCCCTGCAGAGTGAAAAGCACGCGCGGGGAGGGGGGGTGTCGGAAAATGAAAGCAGCTGCAGTGCAGAGAAGGAGGGGGAGGCAGCAATGAGCAGAGGCAGCCCCTGGATTCTGGGCATTTAGGCAGAAGTGGGTGTGGGGGGAGAGGATCAGTCCTAGGCTTCTTAACTTTCCACTAGAAAGTCAAGAGTTGGCAGCTTTGATAAACCATTCAAGGCAAGAGATGAGGCAGCGTCCGCTTCTCCCTCCCCCCCCCCCCCGCCAAGCCAGTTTCCAGGAAGGTGCAGAAATCTCTGGACAGACAAATCCCCTCCCGTCCCTGCAATCCTGCTCTCTTCATTCCCACCCCCCACCCCTCCCCGGGAGTCCTGCCCCGCTTCTTTGTAGAATAAGCGATTTATTTTACCACCACCCCTCCACCATACAAACAAATAATAAAGAGGGCCGATAGAGGCGGGGGGGGGGGGAGAGAAGAACCCACCCAAATGCCACCCTGGAAATCAATCACGTGGGTTTAAAAAACAACAGGCAGCCTCCGGCAGATGAAGAGAAAGAAAAGGACTTGCTTAATGCCTCCAGAGAGCCTCCAAAATCGTTCCTTCTTAGGAAAAGAGATTGGGGGGGGGGGAGGTTAAATCAAAGCTTAGCGTGCCTCTTTTGCAATTCTCTCAACACCCACCCCCGTGGCAAAGAACAGGGCACCGGGGTGCTGTTTCCTTTCCCAAGCTATACCTCCCCCCGTTTGCTGAAACTGTAGCAATGCTCTCTCTATCTCTCTCTGTGTACTGCAGATATGAGCCGCCCGCCCCCCCCCCCCGGTTCCCTCTCCGCCACACTCTTCTGTTTATTTGCCTGTAAAGGCAGAGCTACTTTGTAAACATCTCACACAGAGCCCCGGAGCCTTCCTAAAGAGCTGACTGCAGCAAAGTGCCCCCCATCACTTAAGAGCGGTGGTCCAGGGGCATAGGAGGGTGCCTGGGCAAAGAGATACAGAGATGCATTACATACATGAGACGTGGAAATCATCTCCAGTGCTGAGAAAAGGGAAGTATTCTCTTTTTCCCCAATAAGAGGGTGTCAATGCTTCCCCCCCCCCCGAAAACAGTGCAGAGACGACTGCAGCAAACCAGTCCCCCCTCTGGAGTACCAGCTGCAAACGAAGAGGTGGGGGGGGGGAGTTTGGGAAGGAAAAGGCAAAAAGGACAGAGCTCTGGTTTGTACCTACCTCGGCGGAGGAAGCTGCCTCTGTGTTTTAGGGGTCCTTGGCAGCCTATGTCTTCCCAGGCGACTTCCAGCAGAATGGCAGCACACAGCAGGCTTCGCCGGGGTCCAGCTTCTCTTCCTCCCCCCACCCCCTAGCTCGCGTGGTGTGCGTGTGAAATCCAACACGGTTTTGTTTTGGGTTGTTTTTTTTCCTCTTTAGTCCAGAGGAATGCAACAGCCCCTCGCAAAAAAAAAGAAAGCAGAAAATCTTGGTGGTGGAGAGCGACCAAACAAACAAACCAACCAACAACCCCAAACCGGCAGCAACACAACAGCACTAGGTTTGAAAGAACCCGGCGCTTTCTGTTGCAAATGACCTACATTCAAGCGGCAAATGCATTGCAATCGGCGGCGGCGGCGGCAGCGGCGGAAGAAGAAGAAGAAGGCGCGTTGGGTCTGGGAGTGGGAGCTCCGCTTGCCTATTGCAGGGAGACAAGCGACAGCGAGAGGGAGAGCGAGACTGATCGGCTAGGCAGAGCGAGATTGAAGAGCGAGCGAGCGGTCCAGGCTGTGCCAGGCTGTCTCCTCCCGCGATTGGACCAAACTGAATGGAATTTACAAAGCCGGCAGCCAATAGATCTCCGCAGCCGGCCCCATCGCTACAGGAAGCATACCTACATCTACAACCGCATGCAAAGAGCATCGAAGCCTAGTGCAAACCAGCTGGAACAGAAGGATCAAGGGTGGCTGTAGTGGTTGAACAGGTGGGCATTTTACACATGTAGGAATAAAAAAGAAAAGGAAAAAGCGGGGGTATCTAGAAGGAAAGACTCCTCCTCCTCCTCCTCTCTTGAGTCCCTGCCTTCTTTTTGGTCTAGCTTCTCTTTTACTCAGTGCACGCTCTTAACCCTTTCGTGCCACCATGCCTGCTGAAATGGTGTTTCCACTACCAGCAGTGAACGCCTGCAAACTTGTTCCAATAGTAACAAATCATAGGAAATTGCTGCACCTGATAGGATGCCTGAGAAATGCTGTGATGGACACATGAGTATCTCTCTCTCTCACACACACACACTTCTCATACAAGTTGCAGGTGCTTTTTCTAATACAATATAATGGCTCCACGTTTGGTTTGAATTTGAATATCAAACCAACCTATCTCGCAGGGTTGTTGTGGAGATTAAATGGGGGGAGAACCATGTGTGCCACCTTGAATTCTTCAGGTAAAAGGTGGGATATAAATGCTAGTGAAAATAATAATGTAGACTCGGGTTATGATAGGTCGCAGTAAGGACTGGGATCAGGGTTATTTGAACCTGTTTTACTTCAATAGACCATCAAACCACAGATGGGAGGGTTATTCTGAGTAGATGGATTTAAGACCACTCATTTGTGCCAAATCCTGATATGTCTACTCCTCATGACAGCCATCTAGCTCCATGCCTAAGGAGAACCCAAAGGTTCGGGATGCTGTATGTACATACGCATACTAAGGGAGCTCTGCAACCTTCTTTCTACACATAGCAATCCCTTCTCCCCCACTGACCTTCTCAAATTTACCCTTCCCCACACCATGCAACTTCTAAACCCCCTTTCCATCTTCCCAACCCTATTTTTGAAGCCACTTTTCTCTTCTGTTTTGCAACCCCGAGTTTCACCTTCGCCCTATATCTCCCCTTACTTCTCTGAAACCCTCTCATGCTCATACATCACCCCCACGATAACATCCTCTTTGTCCTCCCACATATTGCAACTTCTGAACCACACTTTCACCTTCTGCCCAATTATGAAGCCACCATCCCCTCATGTTTTGCAACCCCTTTTGTACTCCCACTTCTATCTTCATCCCATTTCCCTCTTTTGCAGCCCCCTTTGCATGTACGCACCATGATGACATATGGTACTATGTGTTCAAGAGCAAGTTCAGTTAATGGATGTTGCTCATCAATGAGATAGCTGCTCTAAATAACTACAGTGGTACCTCAGGTTAAGTACTTAATTCGTTCTGGAGGTCCGTTTTTAACCTGAAACTGTTCTTACCCTGAAGCACCACTTCAGCTAATAGGGCCTCCTGCTGCTGCTGCGCCGCCGGAGCACGATTTCTGTTCTCATCCTGAAGGAAAGTTCTTAACCCGAAGTACTATTTCTGGGTTAGCAGAGTCTGTAACCTGAAGCGTATGTAACCTGAAGCATACAGGCACCACTGTAAACTGAATCTGGAACTTCATGTTGAAGACCACATATGGTACCAGGAATGAAAGACATTGTGTGAGACTATTATGGAATATTTGATGGTTCCACGTTCTTTATGTCTCTCATCTAAGGCAGCAGAAGAATGAAATATCAAGAAGTTTGAGTACATTGAGAAGGGAAGGACCCTGACATAACCCCTTTATTTTTAACAATGCCCCCCATTGCTCCTCCACAGCACTGCAAATGTCTCCTTTAAACCCATCCACTTCCATCTGTCCCTTCCATAATTTCTTCTTTCTGTTCCACTTGTTATAAGAGGATGAAAACTCCCACACAGAGAAGGACCCTTCTTCCCTCCACCAAGGCCTTCTCTTAAGAGTCCTTTCCTTTTTCTTCCTGCACCATCCTTCTTCATTGCCACCTTTACCTTTAAAAGCCAATGAAAATAGTGTGATGACAGACTAGTGCAAGTATAGTATAGAGAGATACTCCCAAAGAACAGCTGCAATAGATGGTGTCAGCTGACAGGCATAGAATAGGGATCTGGCGAAGGAGGGTGCAGTGGTAAGATGTTAGAACTTGGCTGAGGAGACCTGGGTTCACATCGCTGATCAGCCATGTTGCATAACTGCAATCCTATGCATAAATCCATGGAATTAAACAAATAAACTCAGTTGAACTTGGGGTGCTTACTTTTGATTGCATAGGTTCAACACACAGATGTTTAACACAAAATCATCAGCCAGCTGAGGTGCCCTTAATTAGAAATGCAAACAATCCGGGAAAGAGTGTTAACATTTAGACTGCTAATGAAGTAGGGACTCCATCCAAGGAAAGAATCTTCAGCCTCACTCCTCTGCTTATATTCCTCATTCTTTGACTTCCTCTATGCTAATCTGTCACAAACAACAATAAATCTTGAAAGCCTCATTATCACCTCATTCACAGGAAGGTCTGTCAACTACTCTGGACATCCTCACTCCTCTCCCCAGCTCTTGCACCACATCACAATTGCTTAGGTCTGTTCTTTGGCACTGGAAGCCCTGAAGCCTTTTCACTTCCTCCTCCAACCAAACCTCCTCCTACATACTTATCGCAGCATCATAGCTCCCACAGAGAGAAGAAAATCACTAAAATCTTCCACATTTGTTGTTTGCTGTGACATCATGGTTAGCAACCAGGTTGCTTGAGAGGTTGCAGCCAGAACCTCAGAGCAAGCCACATGGGTGCGAGACTTCAGGCGTTCTTTTACCAGTGTTGCAGCAATGGCAGCATCAGCAGTCACATTCCACGCTGTAACCCAGTCACTTATGGAATATCTGTTTCACATCCGATGACATTGTTTTGTGGTTTGGGGAGTCTGTAGGGATGGTTTTGTTATTTTTTAGATTTTGTGTTTCATTCTCTTTTTATCTTGTACATCACTTCAAAGGCCTTATGCTGTGAAACAGCCTATAAAAGCGTTTGACAACAGCAGCAACCCAATATGGCAAGTCAGTATTATTAAAGTGGAACCTCGGGTTGAGGACGTAATCCTGTGATGGAGGCACGTCCGCAACCTGCAGCATTCGCATCCTGAAGTGCCGTGTCTGCGCAGGCACCGGCGCAATTTGGCGCTTCTGCGCAGGCGCAAAGCGCAATTTAGTGCTTCTGCGCAGGAGTGAGTGGCGAAACCCAAAAATAACCCATTCCAGTACTTCTGGGTTCTCTGCGGTCCACAACCCGAAAACACATAACCTGAAGCATCCGTAACATGAGGTATGACTGTATCTCCGTAGTGCAGACTGAGGAACTGAGAATGGGGAAGGGTACCTTGCCTAAGGCCACATAATGAGGTCATGGCAGAGACAATGTTTGAACCTATGACTTTCTGATCCAGTCTTGTAGACACTGGTTTCTCTCTGATATGTGACATCTACAACCTTCCAGAGTTAAATGTACAAATGACATTGTGAAGAAAACCTGTTTATTTGAATTAAGGTTTAATGGGTATCGTGTAATGCATTCTGACATTTGTATTGCAACGTACATAGCAATGTGTTTGATGTGGGAAGTTTTCTGTCTGGTCTGGTGAAAGTTAGTTTGACTGTCACTTGGGGCCTTAACTGACAGGGTTGGTGTTAGAATTCTCAATATGCAAAAGAAAGGTAAAAAGATATGCATATTTCTACTGGTGGGTGCAGGTTTGGAATTTTCAGTTAGACAGTGTGATTGGCTGCAGCTGGACTACAGGGGCCAATAGAAGTGTAGACATGATAGGTCCAGGCATCAGAGAGGGGTGCTGGAGTTAGAGTTCAGGTTGTTGGTGCTTGGAGCTTGCTGAGTTGAGAAGGAGAAGGACAGCCAATGACACAGGAATACAGGGAGCTGTCTTACACAGAGCCTGAACCATCAGTTCACCTAGTTCAGCACTGTCTACACTCATTGGGAGTGGCTCACCAACGTTTACAGGGAACCAGGCAGAGGGCCTTCTCAGTAGTGGCACCCATCCTGTGGAACTCCCTCCCATCAGATGTCAAGGAGATAAATAACTATACAACTTTTAGAAGACATCTGAAGGTAGCCTTCTATAGGGAAGTTTTTAATGTTTGATGTTTTGTTTTATCAGGCTTCCTGACATTAGGAAGGACAGAGAGAAGCAGGTCTCTATCTCAATTACTCCACTTCCATTGAGCCTTAGTTGAAGTCACTCATTTTGTTTGCCCTTTGACATCAGCACTGCTGTTTATTAATCCAACACCTGGCCTGAAACACAGCGGAAGCCATATTCTGGAAGAAAGGGAAAGCAAACCTTGAAGAAGCTGGTTTCTTTGGGAAGAAGGAAGACCTTTTCAAAAAACCTTCATGCTTTTTAGTTTGGGAGGAAACAATATCAGGCAGGCCTGCAAAAGCAAATCAAAGCATATGAAATAGCAAAGCAAAGGTGGAGTATGGATACATTTCACATCAAAATACTGAAATGTCAATACCCACTTCACTAACGATTCTTGAAATCAGAAGTCTTTGTTCCTCTTGCTAGCGTTGATTAAAGGACTCTTTCAGAAATCTGGGCTTTAAAAACTGAATGAGAAGGAGAATGTCATATGCTGAAGCTTTTCCCAATAATTTTATTGATAGAAAAAGCTTCACTCCTTTCTACTTTTAAGGCAGAGAAGGTTAGCCAGAAGTAGTTGTCAGCTTAGGCAGAGATAGTTTCTGAATTTCTGGTTAAATAAAGTAGATAATGACATTTCAATATTTGATGCTAAATGGATCTGAAAATTCACATGGGTCACATGATTTCCCACCACATTGCTGCAAGTCACCCACATGGTCAAAAATTTAGCCACATTATCTCTTGAGTAATAGCAAACAATATGGAGGATATGTATGACTTGGCACATCCCTAGATACAGTGCAAGAGACCTAGAGACAATTCTTCTGAACATGCCACCTTCAAAAGGTGCTATCATGGTTGCAGATATAATTGCCAGATAACTACAGCTGTATCCACGGATGAGCCAGATCTCACCTTCCCTTCCATCCAAGTAATTGCAATTAGAGACAAAACAGCTTACAATGTGGAGGCAATCTTGGCAATGGTAAATAGGCTTCAAAATGATGTTCTGTCATCCTTTTAAAACATATATTTATTGCATTTATATACCACCTTTCTCCCAAGGCAGAATAGAATATTAAAATATGAAAACAAATACATCATGTAAAATGTAAAGTTCTTTACCATTGGACCAGTTCTTGTAGGTCAAATTCCACCAATTCCTGTAGCCAAACTGGTACAAAATGTATTGCTCTGCTTCCCTTTGGACCACATCAGTGTGGTCGAGAGGGAGGTCTTGTTATCTGGGCAGCCCAGGACCTCCATCCACACTGTGCAGGCTTCATTGCTGATAATGCAGCAAAAATGTGGGAGGCTGTAGTTACAAGTTACTGGTCCCTGCAGCCACAGCAGGCACTGTGATTCTCCAGCAGCTTATTTTCACCCCCAAAGGCACACTCCATTGTCCTTTGAGACAGATGGATGCCAGCAACACACACTGCTGCTGAAGACTGAAATAATCAGAGGCTAATTACACATTCCTACATCGTTTCTCTCTTATATTGGAGATAGATTATTTCCAAGGCAGACAATACCGACTGTGCATAATGCCTTTATCTTTAAACAGGCACAAATGCTCAATATTTGCAAACATTTTAAATATATACATATATCCCATGATATGAATGCTAAGGACAGCAGACACAAGGTGTGGAGGTGTTAAAAAGATATTGATATAGAAAAATCCTCAAATATCACTTGGTTTGGGGCAAAGAAGAGTGACAGCAATGGCGAGCACTGGAAATCTTCTACTTTCTCTTCCCTAACAACCAATACCCAATTGAGAAGGGAAATATTAACATCAGCTTGAGAATAACCCACTACCACTTTTATCGAAACCTTCAGTCTGAGAGGGGATGTTTATTGGCAATTTTATAGAGAGTACGGAATCCAGCGATAAAATGTGTTCCATTTATCTCCTCAGCTATTAAAGAGGATCTCACTTCGAATATGTTACAAGGCTGAGTGTAGTTTCTGCACCTTTTCCTACCAGGACAGATACCAATGAACTGTTTTGTCAACCCGGTCAGGTGGGCAGGGTACAAATATTAAATTATTATTATTATTATTATTATTATTATTATTATTATTATTATCCATGTAGGCTCAGGTGGACTTACATTATGACTTGACTGTTAAAATGTGGTCACTTTGGAAAACATTTCACTAATTGCAAATTTCTTACAGAGTTTTAACCTTCATATAGGCTGAGGATATGTTTGTTTAAGTTGTTTAGTTTTTATTGAAAGCCTTTCAACATGAACTCTGGGAGAGCTGTGGCAATAAGAACAAATTAAAAGCCAAAATCATCTGCAGTTATTAGGATTATGGTGCCTTAAAAAACTCTTATACTTGATAAATCCCCTCTCCAAATCAGTGACATTGTTTCCTCTTTGCATTGATACCATTGCATTGAACCATTGCAGAACCATTGCTTCATTCTTCTCTGTTTTCAGATGATATGCAGTTGGCTCTCCCACACTGGTTTTGCAACTTGCGGCTTGTGGGTGCCAGTGGCGGAGCTTCACCGGGGGGTGGAGAGCAGGCAGGGGCGGGGCTGGTGTGTGTCCTGGGGGTGGGGCAGCCGCGATGGCACCCTGCCAGTATCGCGCTGCCAGGGGCGGTACGCTCCCCCCACACTCCTCTTCCTCCGCCAGTGGTGGGTGCTTGTACAGGAGGGGCTCAGGAATGAATCCCTAAGCTACCTCAGGACACACTGAACAGTTGCTCATTCCAACTTTGCCCTGTCCCTCGGCTAAGCAAAAATCAACATGACTGAGAGGCAATATCCTAACCTCCTAAACAGTTAACTTTTCTTCTGTGCAACCATTGTCTTTTCCACCTCATTCCCTCTCATTCTCCCAGAGACTGTCATTCTCAACACTCTCCACCTGCCACTCACTCTAACTCTGTCCTACATTCCACCACATTTAATCTCCTTTCACTCTTCTGTTACTGTCGAACTGCAAGAAGTGGGGAACCATGAGCAAAGTGGAACAGTTAGATGGAGGAGAATTGTGGGTAGACATGGTTACTTGAGGGAATCCCTCTGTGGAGCCCTCCAGCTCTGCCCTATAGCCATTCAATCTGTAAAGGTAAAGGGACCCCTGACCGTTAGGTCCAGTTACGGATGACTCTGGGGTTGCGGCACTCATCTCGTTTTATTGGCCAAGGGAGCCGGCGTACAGCTTCCGGGTCATGTGCCAGCATGACTAAGCCGCTTCTGGCGAACGAGAGCAGCACACAGAAACGCCATTTACCTTCCCGCCAGAGCGGTACCTATTTATCTACTTGCACTTTGATGTGCTTTCGAACTGCTAGGTTGGCAGGAGCAGGGACTGAGCAACGGGAGCTCACCCCGTTGTGGGGATTCGAACCGCCGACCTTCTGATTGGCAAGCCCTGGGCTCTGCGGTTGAACCCACAGCGCCACCCACGTGCCAATCTGTACTATGCAGCAATATTCACTATGCCCATGTGGGAAAACAATACATACATTTAAAAATAAATTTTAAAACTACAACATCTCTCTCTGTGTGTTACAATGTCCTAAATAAGCTCAGGCCTTGAGCTGGGCTCTCTGTGCACTACTCAACAAGGCAGGCCCACTAAATTAAATTCTTATTTAGTGTCAATCCCATAAAAAAAACATCATTTGTCAATCGTCAAAAACCATAAAATTTGCTGCTTGTGATGACAGCGCTAGAAATGAGAAAGTCTCTCTGCACCTGCTGCGTTTCTGAGATAACTTACCCAAATACAGTTGAAAAGCAGGAGGCACAATGTTTCAGGCAGGATTATTTATTGATACATTCCCATTTATAATCAACAAACTCATTCAATCCTAGGTGAAGCAGACTTTCCTCAGGGTTGCTAGCTGTTTTGATTTTTAGGACATTAAAAAAAGAAAAAGAGGGTGATTATGCTTCGTATCCAAAACAACACATTTCAGCACAAGGAAAGAGGAAGGTTTTAAAAGAAGTTTAATAATAATAATAATAATAATAATAATAATAATAATAATAGTAGTAGTAGTAGTAGTAGTGGTATGTAGTGAACCAGCAGCCAAGCCATTTAGATTTTCTAGAATCCTTGTTGCCCAAATTTAGGGCAGAATGAATCCCTCTATTCTTTTCCTCTTTTTTGCAATATTTATTTATTAATGAACTTATATGCTGCTTTATATTTCAAGAATCTCGTAAGAGGTTTACATCTCAACAAAACTCAATACAAATTACATAAAGATGCAATAGCTGTGCCCAGTGCTCTAAGGATGCTTTTGATTAAAAAAAATATTCTGATGCCATCCTGGGCAGAGGGAGATGCAATTAGATGATCTGCTGGTGGCTTGCCATGCTTTTTGCCACCTTAGCCTGCCAAGTGCATCTCTCCCTCTGGAGAAGACTAACACAACCAAAGGAATTCATGCTTTTGAATTCCAGACAGAATTAGTGCATTGCTGTCAATATTGGACTGGTTTTGGAAACTGCTTTGGAACTTCATCTGGTTCAGACTGCTGATGAGGGGTAAAGATATTGGCCCAACCCTATACCATCTATATTGGTCATGAAATTGTGTCTGGGGCCTTTACAAGCAACTGAACCTGACTTTTAAAGCATGAAATGGTGTGGGATTGGAACATATGTGACTATCAGAGCACTTAAATCAACATCAAAGGTCATAGTGTATCCATCCTGATATCAAAAGTGCAGTGTGGGCAGAGGGCAGAGATTGACCCAGAAGTAATGCAGTGATCACTACTGCCTCTGCAGCTCCAAAGCTGGGGAGAAGGTGCTTGTGTGATCTCAAAATTAGCACTCTCACTCAGGCTTTTCTGTTCTGGAGAAGGAAATGTGGAAGGGGAAGTGCTGGACACTGCAATTATTATTATTAAATTTGTATACAGCCCTTCACCCCTAAATCTTAGGGCTGTGCATGGAATAAAAATACAAGATAAAAACACAAAATATATAATAAAAACCAGAACAACAAAAACAAAACCCTATAAACCCCCCACCTCTGCTACAAACACATATGGACACATTGTTAAAACCATGTTTATCGAAGACAATCTTACTTGAAGAAAGAAGACAAAGACTACTTGAAGATGCTTTGAGCATCATCATCATCATCAATCAATGGTGCAACTCTCTTCACTGGACCTTCCTTTGAGAAAGGCCACTGTGTATCTGTGGGCTGGAGACATTGACACTGCTGCTTGAAGATGCTTAGCTGCCTCCACTCAAAAGTACCAAACCCACCACATTGCCCATCAGACATTGACTCCAGAAAATGATAGTGATTGGTCGTGCAGTGCATTGTTCCAATGCTGAGTGTTGCTTCCAGTTTCCAAGAGTGGGAGGGGTGAGGCCCAGGGAGATCAGCATGACATGGGTGCAGTGGCGGAGCCAATCAAATGCTTCTGCCATTGAATCCATTCTGCATGGAGCTCTCCGCACTGCACCCTCCTCCTCTCGGGAACCGGAAGTGATGTTCATCATTGAGAAGGCAGGTGAGGAACACCACCCTGCTTGAGACACCTAACTAACCACTACCATAGGAGAGCAAGGGGAACAGGGCATCCATGGCATGGTTCTGAGTTTCTCCTGCTTAATTTGGCTTTGTGGTACTCTTGCTGCTTTATGATCTGTGATATGTTTCTTCTTTGCATATATATATGGTACTCAGATTAGCATGAGCATGATTCCCGGAGTGTCTTTCTAGTGCCTTCCTTCCAGGGATGGACTAATATGATGCAATCTTCAATTCAATAAGGTTACCTCATCAGGTGTCTTCAAGGCATGCCTTGGGTGTTCAGGCGTTTGTTTCCAATGTTATGTGATTAAGATGTTTTAGACAGACAAGTGGGGTAAATGCTTCAAACAACGCAAAGTGTGCTTGCTCACTCTGGGTTTGTTGTTCCCATTGGTGGCATGATTCATTTTATTTATTTTATAAAAGTATTAGCAGCCTTGTACCCAGCGTTGTTTCAGGAATTTTAAGGAGGAAAGTCCATGTCGTTTTGAAATCAGTGGATAAAACAAGTGCAGTTTTGAAAGATTAAGCCTGGCATCTTGAGTCAAAATGACATCCAATTGTATCCAAACATAAGACAAAAACCTGCTCTGTGACCTCAGGAGCCACCATGCAAAATTTGGTTATGATATCTTAAGAGCTATCCAAATGCAAATAAAACAGACAGGCAACCCTCTTTCCAAAATATATAGCAGATTTATTTACTTTCTATGAGTTGGCTTTTTATAAATAATAAATATCACGATAGTGTACAATAAAATAATTAAGGCATCACAAAATTATAAATTTGTAAAATACAGAACAAATGATCCGCACTGAAACAAATTAATTATCTGAAAACACTTGGCATAACAGGAATGTTTTCAAGTGGTAGCAAAATATCAAAATTGTAAGTGCCTGCCTGGTTTCAATAGGAACCACATTGAAAGGATTCAAATCTATTCTTTCCCATTTTATCTGAAGTTAAAGGCATTTCAATGGCTACAGACATAGAGAAACGTTTTAGAATGCTCAGATTTACAAACAATCCTTCGGCCTGTATTCAGGAAACTTCTCTTTTATCACATCCATCAAAGTGTCTGCATAATAATGGGATTTCTGTCATAAATACAGCAAATAAACGGGTGTCATTCATAATCATGTTTATCTGTGCTTTTACTTTCATTCCTTCATAAGGACAATTTAAGCTGGAAGGAGTTTTTGTTTATAAGCTTTGTAGCATCTACATTAAAAAGGACGTATTGTGTGAGCAACTGAAAAGACCACAAATACCAATCTAATTTCAAACAGGCTATTTGGGGCTTTAGTCACTTGGGGAGGTGCAATAATGACAACTTCTACAACGTATGTTGGAATGTGTTTTGTCTTCCTGTCTGCTCTCTTTACATTTGGACGCTTCTGAGGATACCACCACCTAATTTGGTATGATGATTCTGGAACCATTTTTTGTTTATGTTTGGACATGGTTGGACACCAATTCGAATCAAGATGGCAGACCTAAATATTCTAAACTGCACTGATTTTGATGCCTTTGGATATATAGTTTTCCATGTAACAATGAGTGGGGGCAATGAGGACAGGGGAGATCGCTCTGTCTTACAAGCAAGAATGTTTGTGCTGATGGAATAACCGTATTCGCATAAGAAAATTCTGCTAGGTCAGGCCATGGCCCATCTCTTCTCATATCCTATTCTCACAGTGGCCACTTAGATGCCTATGGGAAGACAGCAATCAAGCCATCACCTCAAAAGAACTATCCCTTCCAGTTGGTTTCTAGCAACTGCTATTCAGAAGCATTTACTGTCTCCGACCACCCAGGCAGAGCAAAACCATCATGGCTTATAGCCGTATTATGGCTAGTACCCATATCAGTGCAATTTCAAATTCCACCCTGTGTCTTACACTGCTAGCCCTTGTCTTCTATCCTATAAGAGAAAAGGGAAATTATGGAAGGATGGTTGGTTCCAGCAGTAGCTGTGATATTAAGTGTTGTCTAAATTACAAAATAAACATAGGAATCCAATATACAGTAGTACTTTGGGTTAAGAACTTAATTCGTTCTGGAGGTCCATTCTTAACCTGAAACTGTTCTTAACCTGAAGCACCACTTTAGCTAATGGGGCCTCCTGCTGCTGACGCGCCGCTGGAGCACGATTTCTGTTCTCAACCTGAAGCAATGTTCTCAACCTGAGGTAATATTTCTGGGTTAGCGGAGTCTATAATCTGAAGCATATGTAACCCAAGGTACCACTGTAAAAGGATGGATATGATTTAGCTTTTTGATTTCAGTGGAAGAGATTTATTGCCCAATTCTATGAATATTTACTCTTTTACTTCAGTGGGGCTTCCTCCCATACCATATAAGCGGTGAGGATTGCAACATTCTTACTCAGTGAAAATTAGTGGGACTATATAACTCTTAACTTTGTCTTGATCGTGCCTGGACTTCATAGCTCTTATGAGATAAACTAGGCTTGGTGGAAAGAAATATATCTACCCTTATGGTTAGGATTTTGAAAGGCATTATGTACTTTTAGGTTGAGTCTGATCCTCCTAAACTGATACACTAAAGCCTCCGACTGAAATTAGCGGGACTTCTAAGTGTGTACCTAATTCACTCCCATTAAAATAAATAGGACTCAAAAGTGCTTCCTTCACCCATGCAGGCTCATGCCCTTGATTAACATTTGGTATTAGTTGACGGAAGTGTTTTTATTTGTGTTATTTCACTCTGCTTCACTTAAAACCCTTCCATTAACATGTTATGCATTTTCTCTAAACTAAGCATGAGAATCTGCAGTAGTGTAATTATGTTCCCCTTCTCTACCCCAGAGATAGCTACTGTAAATATTTTCTATCAAGCAAACTGCAGGTGCTGCATTTTTCATGTGATTTGAAAAGTGCTGTACATCAGTGCGCCCAAAGATACACAAATTGCAATTTGCACCTCCCCCCCCCAATTAAACCGGGGTTAATCTAGCATATGAAAAAGAGAGGGAGGGAGTGGGGAGAGAGAGGGGGTGAAGAGAGAAAGAATTATGTGGCATTCTGATTAAAGACTAAAAGAGTCCCTGACTTTTCTTATGTATTTTAAGTAATTCAGCAGCACAGGATTCACATATAAAGAAAATATCCATTTTACTGTGTGGCCATGTTCTTTTTCAGGATGATAAACTATGAAAGTAATTGAATCTCCATTATCTTCCTCCAAGTAACGTCACAACTTTTGATACATAGGGAGGCTCAGAAATAACCATAATGCCAAAGATTTATAAGTATATAATCATTTCATGAAAGTAAGGAATTGTATTTCATGATAGGGAAGTGCTTAGCTCCTAGTAGAGTCACCTATTACTTCAGTTTATGCTCCTTGGCAATCTCAGTGCAGTGATCTTTAAGGTGTCTATGGGCCCAGATAGAAGAAAAGCACAAGGAAGCTTAGGCACAGTGGTACCCTGAAGATATTTGGGCGTATGAAGTGAGGTGTGATTTGATAAGGTCACAGAAGAAAGAACCACCATTTCTAATCCAATGTTTAGATCACTTTGAATAAGGTGGCATATAAGAAGAAGAAGAGTTTGGATTTGATATCCCGCTTTATCACTACCTGAAGGAGTCTCAAAGCGGCCAGCAATCTCCTTTCCTTTCCTCCCCCACAACAAAAACTCTGTGAGGTGCGTGAGGCTGAGAGACTTCAGAGAAGTGTGACTGGCCCAAGGTCACCCAGCAGCTGCATGTGGAGGAGCAGAGATGCAAACCCAGTTCACCAGATTACGAGTCCACCGCTCTTAACCACTACACCACACTGGCTCTCGTATATAAGGTGGATCACTTTGAATAAGGTGGCATATGCTTTAAGTGTTAAAGCACTTCTGAAGCACGTGGTCCCCTGCAGCAAATTTTGGGCATTTAGTGTTTGTTAGGGGTTGTTGCTAATTGTAACTCTGTGATGGATAAACTACAGTACCATATCTCCAACATTTTTTCAATGAAAATAGGGATGTCCCGTTCCATAATGATAGTTTTACTATTTATACCTCCACACATCTTACTCGCTTGCCCCAGCCACTGTAGGCTGCTTCCAACATATATAAAAAGACAATAAAACAGTAAACATTTTTTAAAAACAACAGCAAAAATCCTTCCCTAAACAGCATTGCCTTCAGATGTCTCGGGGGTCAGATAACTCCATACCCTCCAACATATTTCCAGTGAAAATAGGGACATCCTACCATACCTTCCAACATTTCTCCAATGAACATAGGGACATCCTAAGGAAAAGTGGGATATTCCGGGATCAAATCAGAAACCGGGATGGCTTCTCTAAATGAGGGACGTCCTTGGAAAATAGGGACACTTGGAGGGTCTGTAGTACCCATTATCATTTGAGGGAAATAATGTGATTCAAATGTGTTTTACAGGTATATGGTGTACATAGCCTCAGTCTATTTTCCTTGAGACAAAAAATAAAAGATTATGAAGCAAATGTATGGTTGGTGTTACTAGCGCCAAGTGAGAATGGAAATCTCACTACATTTTTGACACTATAGAAACATAATATATACATAATATAGAATAAAAAATGAAATCTTTGTATTTCTTCATAAATACAAAGCTCCTCTACAGGCATAACCCACTAACAAAATACCACAAAGGTGTATCTTCCTTAAAAGTAAGAGAATCAACATTTTTGTGTATATTATCAACTTCTTATTCCCGGAGGAGAGGGCAGTGCACTGCTACGAGATGGTGAACTAAAGGTTTCCCCCATTGCTTGGAATAGGATATTCCATTCAGATGTGACTAGGTTGTCTCAAAGTATGCATGGATGGGAGCTACTCCCCCCCCCCCAACTTGGTCAAGCAACTCTCAACAGAGGAGCCTGGCAGTGGCTGGGTCTGGTGGGTCAAAATGTGGTACCCAGGGACAGTGTTAGCTGGTGCCCATTGGGCAGAAGGCAGTGTTAACAACAGCCAGTGGAGGCAGAAGCCATCAAAGGCAGAGTCAACTATTTCTATTTTTATCCCTGTACTCTTCCTTCCTGAGTTCTACAGGGATGACACTGACACTAAGGAAGCAGAAGCTGGCTTGCAGTGATATCCCCTGGATTGCCTGTAAGTCAGAATACAAGCAGGTGGAGCTGTGAGGTTGGTGAGGCAATGCCTGAAAAGACCCAGTGGTCTAGCTTTCACTGTCCAGAGATATGCTCTCATCTAGAAATGGGCAACTGTTTCTTATCAATATGACCTCACCTTCTGCAGGTGAAATGAGGTGACTAGACAGGATACCAGAAGTGGGGATACATTGGCAATGTATACTGAAAAGAAGGCAGCTGTCTAGTCATCTGCTAGCTACCTAACAAGACCACTGATGGCACATGAGGTTCCTTCATTTGTTCTTCTGCCACAGTCTGGTGGCCCCAAAGCACCAGTGTTCTTGAAACTCTCCAGCACAATTTACAGAGACAGGCAGTGTGTGGATGCTGCAAAACATATTTGTGCTCCTACACTAACACCAGCATTGGCAGACTTTGGGATCTCAAATGTCAGTGGCACCAGGTACAACACTAAAATTCAGCACCCACTGCCTCTTGTGCCTCTTGCACTATAGCACTGTTGTGGTTCCCCCTGCAGCTGAACTGGTTGCACTTCCCTAAAACTGCCTCTGACACCAGATTCTCATAACCCTTATTTACAGCCACCCTTGAGGGCAGAAATGTATTAAAAAACAATCCATGCTAATAATTGTGGGTGGAGGTAATAATAATAATAATAATAATAATAATAATAATAATAATAATTTATTATTTGTACCCTGCCCATCTGGCTGGGTTTCCCCAGCCACTCTGGACGGCTTCCAACAAAGATGAAAAATAAACTAAAATGTCACATATTAAAAACTTCCCTGAACAGGGCTGCCTTCAGATGCCTTCTGAATGTCAGGTAGTTGTTTATTGCTTTGACATCTGATGGGAGGGCGTTCTACAGGGCGGGCACCACTACCGAGAAGGCCCTCTGCCTGGTTCCCTGTAACTTGGCCTCTCGCAGTGAGGGAACCACCAGAAGGCCCTCGGAACTGGACCTCAGTGTCCGGGCAGAACGATGGGGGAGGAGACGCTCCTTCAGATATACTGGACCAAGGCCGTTTAGGGCTTTAAAGGTCAGCACCAACACTTTGAATTGTGCTCGGAAACGTACTGGGAGCCAATGTAGGTCTTTCAAGACTGGTGTTATATGGTCTCGGCGGCCGCTCCCAGTCACCAGTCTAGCTGCCGCATTCTGGATTAGTTGTAGTTTCCGGGTCACCTTCAAAGGTAGCCCCACGTAGAGCGCATTGCAGTAGTCCAAGCGGGAGATAACTAGAGCATGCACCACTCTGGCAAGACAGTCCGCAGGCAGATAGGGTCTCAGCCTACGTACCAGATGGAGCTGGTAAACAGCTGCCCTGGATACAGATTTGACCTGTGCCTCCATGGACAGCTGTGAGTCCAAAATGACTCCCAGGCTGCGCACCTAGTCCTTCAGGGGCACAGTTACCCCATTTAGGACCAGGGAATCCTCCACACCTGCCCGCCTCCTGTCCCCCAAAAACAGTACTTCTGTTGCCCTCAGGGTGGCAGGGCAGTGCACTGTTGAAATAAATGAAGGGAATCCATTGCCTTCTATACCACCGACAACTGAAGACAATCTTTGGAAGCCAATTCAGAGGCCGCTCCTCCTGGCTTTCTAGTCAAATTTTATTGGGGCAATTTAGATCTCACAGCTGAAGCAGTCTCAGAAATCGGTGTTTCTTTTTGTAGAAGCCCACATAGGGTTGCATCCAGATTTAGTCATGCTTAGAGTAAACCTACTGAAATCAATGGGACTGCAATCCTAACTTCGCATCTCCAAGAGTAAGTCCCATTGAATTCAATAGGACTTCTAAGTAGACATGGTTATGATTGCTCTGTAAGTCCTGACTGACTTAAATCCCATTGATTTCAAATGTTCGGCTCTGAGCATGACTAAGTCTGGATCCAACAGATGTAAACTGTTGCTTCTGCCATTAGCTCCATGGGTCCAAAATGTTCCTTTCAGGTCACAGCCCTATGATTAGATAGAGGTGATGCAATAAGGCTACACCTGTTTGTGGGATCATATGTCAACAAGGATTATATCTAGGGAGGACGTGTTCTGCTAATCTAGCGTTTTACCATTTTGGGGTAGTATGTGATCAGGTATGCTAGTTTTCTGATTTCTTGAAATACTGGCGCTATGGTCCATAGACACATAGCTTTAAGAGGTACTGGGAGTGATAAATACTATGTGGAAATCTGCAACGTTTCCCTTGTTAATGTATAGTAAGAGGCAGCGATGCAGCAATGGGCAGTCAGCTAGAAAATGTTAGATTTCCAGGCAATAAGGACAATGCTGTTCATAGGTCATGCCTCAGAAAACCCATAGAGCCTCTACAGTTTTTTCAAAACTAATACAACAAATTGCTAAACATATAGCCTTATTAGTTAAAAGGTACAGAGATCCAAGGAGAGGAAAACAAGATCATCCCTTTGGAGATCTGTTGCTCATTGACTGGATGTGAATCCTATGTACTTATTGTAATTCAATTTTAATGTGTTAACCTCATTTTAAGGTTTTATTATTAAAGTAGTTCATTATGTTTCCCTTTCAGTAAGGTAAGAATGTTGGGAGGGAAACCAGAGGACTTCTGAAACCCTGCTATTAACATTGGTTCAATCAGTAAAGTTATATTATGCATAAACACCTGTGAAATTGCTTTTGATATAACAATGCCAAACAGAACTCGTTTAATAAGAAATGGCCCTGTTAAAATTAAAATTAGAATGTATCTGAAAAAACATGTCGATAACACAGAATGAATGCATATCTTATGATTAATTTTGGAAGGCCCTTCTCTTTTAAGAATTACTGCTTTCAATAACCTCATTCAAATCCCACTGAAACTGAAATCTGAGAGACGACCTCAGGTTAACAAGATACTATGTCCAGCATTTGGTATGTTAGAAGGAATAATGAAATGGTACCTCCATGTCTTACAAACACACCACTCACACCACCACTGCCATCATTTCTCTTTTGCCATAGGACTCAGTTTATGGGAATCCATGCATCAACAAGTTTGAAGGATGATGTTGAAGCACTGGGATCTCTATTTTACTTGTTTCTGGGAGCTAACTTCTGCTGGAATTCTGTTTAGATGGTTGCTTGGTTGTTGTTTTTAATTTAAGATGTTTTATATTAATCTAATGTGATCCAAATTTTCAGTGTCACAGTGTATATTCCAAAACAGAATAAATAATAGCCTTCACTGGAAAAGGAATAGCCATCTTGTTTGTCCATTTCCTGGACAACTTAGCTCCTGTTCCATCTCTTAAAGGATTCTACTCAAGAGCACCTTTGTGGAGGGACCAGAAGACTGGCAATAAGCCACTTCCAGTTTGGAAAGGATGCTAGGATCAAGACACAGGAGAAGCAGGCAGAGAATACAGAAGGAATTCCTGCTGGCTTTCTCCTCCTTCACAAGATATGGCACACAGCCTTCCTTCCCAGTATGCAGTATAAATAGAACAGGTCACCATAGTTGGGGCTGAGAATAATTTTTTTTTCTTCTCTTGCTTTGTTTGGCTGGCAGGAGAAATTTTTGTTCACCTGCTCCATACTGTACTGCTGGAAAGGAGCAGTTAGTAGTGGGTGTTGGATGATGAGACCGATTTGATTGACTTGATTGGTCTTGATCACTTGGCAGGTGTGTGCAGGCAAGGGAAGATGCTAACAGAAATTCTAATTACCCAGAGGCACTTTTCAGCTGAATTGAGACTCCAGAAATTTGCTTTGAGGGCGTATGGATCACAATTGAGGTTAACCTCTGTCAGTCACCTAAGAGTTGTGGGGCTTTGAGTGGGTAAAACCACCTTTCTCCTCTTAATGAATATCGGGGGAGTGAGCTGGAATTAGAACCAGCTAACTTCCCTTACCCAGGGTTAGGAGTCTGATGAAGGATTTGCATATTTCCCACAGTTGGTCTCATTTCTCCTACTAAGTTTATAAGTTGGTAAGTTCTTGAGTTTTGAGGTTCTTAAGTAGTATCTGGGACACAGCTGGGACACTATGGTCTAAACCACTGAGCCTCTTGGGCTTGTCAGTCAGAAGGTCGGCGGTTCAAATTCCCACGACAGAGTGAGCTCCTGTTGCTCTGTCCCAGCTTCTGCCAACCTAGCAGTTCAAAAGCATGCCAGTGGAAATAGATAAATATGTACCGCTGTGGTGGGAAGGTAAATAGCATTCCTGTGCGCTCTGGCTTCTGTTACGGTGTTCTGTTGCACCAGAAGCGGTTTAGTCATGCTGGCCTCATGACCTGGAAAGCTGTCTGTGGACAAACGCTGGCTCCCTCAGCCTGAAAGCGAGATGAGTGCCACAACCCCATAGTCACCTTTGACTGGATGTAACTGTCGAGGGGTCCTTTAGCTTTTTTTTACTTTAGCTTTTTTTTTGTCCAGTATTGAAAGTCTAATGTTTTCAACTATAGGTGAAAATTGAACTATAGTTCAATTTCAGTCATTGAACTAAGACAATTTTAGTTGTGTCTTGGGCATTCATAAAACATACCTTATGCAACCTGGTTAGAATTAGCGCTGTGCTAATATTTTTGCCTGTTTCCCCACCCTCAACCATTCATGTGGGGAAATGTCTGGGGGGGGGGGATAATCCCTGTGTAAAGGTCATCAGGAGACTATCGAAGAAACATTTGTGTATGGGGATGGCCTTGCTCTTGTTCCTACCAAAAAAAAACATTATGGAGTTTCTGAGCGGTGTCTCTTTCTGCTTTTAGCCATTATTTACAGTCACTTTCAGCTAGTTTCTCTGTCTCCTTCTTTCAAAGAATGCCTGCTTAGAGAAGGCTACTCCAAAATTACCTTCATCCAGAAATCTGAATGGCTGACCGGAAACCTGAATACAGTAGTTCTGAGAAATCTCTCCACCCACTCAGATTAAATGACAGCAGCAGAGGATTTCCCTCCCTAGTGTTTTAAATAAGTTAAATGAAACTTTTCATTTTAAAAAACATTCTCCAATACTCTCTTTCAGTGTTCAGCAGGCAGCTTTCTGGTCAGTCATATGATGGTATCTGTGTGGGAGTATGAAAAGTCCTTGTCCAGTGTTTTTCCCCCTGGATATTTGGAGAAATTAACAGCAGAGCAAGAAAGTTATTGCCATTCCTTGGGATTTGTCCACCATCTAGTAGTCAGAATTATTCTGCCTCTGAATCTGGATAAAAAGTCCCTTTCACCACCGTTCCCCCATTTCTCTGGTTGTCTTAATGTCCTGAAGAAGAAAGAATTCATCAACTACATTTATCATCTGCTTGCATAGTATTATCATTGTGGTTGTTTATTCTCCTACATCTGCTTAAGCATAAAATCTTAAGCATAAAATAGGACACATTTATAGAGATAAATCAGTCATTACTGCTACTGGAATTCTACTAACAGTTTCCATGTTTTCAAATGTCACTGCCAAAATATCCTCCATCGAGAAATTAGGAAATGCTGAATGGCTCTTTATGACGTCCTCTGCTAAATGTTTCTGGAACTCAGGGTAGACATATAAACATCTTCCATTGGCTATTCTTAGTCCTGAAGCAAATACAACTGACCTTTTTTTTCATTGAGGATTTGTTATATTTTGCAATCTGTGTAATAGCTTTGGCATTCCTAACAAAAGCACCGTGCATTTTTCTAAAACTCAGAGAAGAAGACAAATAAAAGTCAGCTCATTCTGTGATAAAGTTCATGTAATAATGTCATTCTCTGGTTTTTTGCACACATAATACAGAATTCTGCAGCCTGACACTTTTTACCAAAACACATTCAACTGAAAACTCCCACTCCTTACATTTGATACAACATTCTATTGATGGCATTGTACCTTAGTGCCTTTTTATAATATATAATATACGAGGTTGTTGTTAATGCTTTAAATGTGCAGAAATCATAAGGAAATAGAAGATACAGTTGGCCTGCCTCTTCGTCAGAAATAAGATGTTGACTTTCCAATTTGCAAAGTGCATTAGTACATCCGTAAATGGTTTCTAATGCCTAATCCTGAGTTCTTATCCCAGAGTCACCAGCAACAATAATCTTGACAGTATAGAGTGTTCACAGGTACATTAACATAAGCTCAGTAATACCTGCTCATGAAGTGAAGTAACTTCTGCAAAAGGACATGCATCTCAAACAAATACTGTCATGGCATCCAAATAATTAGACTTTTGCACTTGTTAATTCAAGGTAACAACTTCTGTATTGGGGGGAAATGTTTACATTGCATGATGTCTGTTTAAAAAGGAGTTACCAAATACCTAAAGTCCAGTGGTTAATATACTGATATAGCAAAAGGGATTAGACATCTGCCTTAACAACGAGAAACCTCTGCTTGTATTTAATAAGATGATTCCACAACAGGTATCCATGTATAGAAAGCCCATGCTATAATCACCAAGGTAGAATATCCTGCTGGATCAGAACAAAGACTCATTTAGTCTAACATCCTGTTCTCACAGCAGTCAAAAACACACAAACTCACACACAGCATTGTTGAAACCTAAAGGAAAACAGGAATGCAAAACCTCAATACTTCTCTCAAATCTAGGCACACACGCAAAAACTCTACAGTTCCAATAACACACAAATATGGAAAGTCGTAACACAGAGAAGCCACCCCTCATTTCTTCTTCCAAGCCTCCTTCTTGATTCACAAAAAGAACTGGAAACTGCTATGATCTTTAGGAAAATTTCTAAAAGTGTTTTTTGCATTCGGGAGACATTTGCAATGGGATATTTACCCCCCAAAGATAGTACTAGGTTCAGAAGACAGATTCACCTAAGGATTATAGCAGAAGATTAAAGGGTTAAGTTACCCCCTCCACATCTTACATGAGCCCCCATGATTATCTTGTCTGATGGTCAATGATCTTTGAAACCTGTGGTTTTCAAAAATTAAATGCAAATATGCATTTAATGTCAGGTATAATTTGGCGTAGATATATCTGCAGGCAAAAACTTCAGTTGTCAAGCTGAAGCTTGATTGGTTTTGAACAAAAAGGCAGATGACTCTCTTAATACTTCTTAAGTTATGATCTGAAGTTTATAAGCATGTTCCCCAAATAATAATTTGTGATGACAATAGCAAATGTCTGAGTTTAGGGTGTTTAATGTGAAACAGCTGAGTAAAATTGCTTTTTGACAAGAACTCATTTTTTGAGGAGAACTAAATTTTAAAAATTGCTTGAAGTCAATCTAAAGTCACATTTTGGTCCACCATCTGGATTCAGAATGGTGTCTGGCAATGAAACATTGAAGTAGACTCCCATCCCATCTCAGGAATCCTTGTGCCAAGTTTGGTAGCAATACCTCAAGAACGGGCCAGAACTATGCCAAAAACCATACATAGCAAAGTCACTGGAAAGCCATGTTTCAGTCTGCCACCTTTGTTAAAAATGGCATCCATTGTCCAAACACTCCCACTTCAAGAACTCTCATGCCATATTTAGGAACATTATCTCAAGAGGCAGCCAAACCTATGCCAAAAAAATGAGCAAAGTCTCATTTTGGTCCACCATATTTATTCAAAATGGTGTCTGAATGTTAATGAAACTTTCATACCATGTTTCTCAATGATCTCTTGAGAGGTGTCTGAACGTATAGAGAACAAAGAAAGAAATGGACAGACTAATGCACTTTTCAAAATATTTAGCAGATTAGTAGTTTTCCTCCAATCTCATTATCAGGAAACCTTTAAAAAAATCACATATCACAGTTATTCTTGCAACCAATGTATAATTCACAAAGTTTTTACAAAGGTAGGATGACATAACTGGTCCACAAAGCTATAAATTATGGAAAGCTTAGATAAAGATTGCCCAAACTCTGAACTAAGTTATTCTTAGGAAGCAATGCCAACAGAAAGCAGCGGATAATTCATAGCATTGTAAACCTTTGCTGCAATGACTGCTGCAATGTTATTGAATTATACAATGACTATGAGTAGAATTCTGCAATTTGATTTCCTCAGTTTTCTCTGTAGTATAACTGGAAGTCACCCAATACCTCCTAGTGGCTCCCTCACTTCATTACCTTCAAGTTACTTAAAAGGATCAGGAAGATGCAATTACCAGAGAGACACATTAAATCAAATCATATACAAATGAAAGTAGATTTGTGCATATGATAGGTGATAAACACCTACTCAAAACACCAGAATTAGCTTTTGTCATTCTAAGTAAAAAGATAACACCACTTGAATATGACAAAACAGATTTACCTTACAAACGTATCAACAGAAGGGAAGTAACAGTCTCATTGTATTCTTCCTTGGTCAAACCACACCTGGAGTACTGTGTCCAGTTCTGGGTACCACAATTTAAGAAGGATATTGACAAGCTGGAACATGTGCAGAAGAGGCAGCCCTGTATTGGGAAGTTTTTTATGTTTGACGGTTTGCTTTGTTTTTATATGTTTTGGAAGCTACCCAAAGTGACTGGGGAAACCCAGCCAGATGGGCGAGGTATAAATAATAAAATAATAAAATTATAGTGAGTCAGATCATTGGTTTATCTCTAGTCTGCAATGACTGGCAGCAGCTGTCCAGGAGATACTGGGGATTGAATTGAGACTGTCTAGATCCACAACTATGATTTTTCTCCATCAGCTATGACCCCTCCCCAGAAGCATGATATGCTGAACTCACTATAATTATGTTAGGTCACTTTCCATGCAACTACGGAATATTTTAAACTTCCTGAAATCTAATCTGCCACCTCCACTCTGCCTCAAATGCACAGGTGTGGCGTTTGAAGGCCAGCTCAGATACAAGCTCTTTATACAATCTGGAAATAGTTGAAAAGGGAACGAGATGACAGAAAAATGTCTAACCACTTAATGCACCTGAAAGTCTTTTACCTCGGCAGACACTTCTCTCCCCCCCCCCCCGCCTCCTTTTGGTATTAACTCTTTTCTTTTCCCAAGGTATCATTATTGTCATGGTCCGAGTGTTTTCCCCACCCCCACCCCCCAAAAATGTAAGTAGGCTATTGATTTTTGAAGTGAAAAGATTGATTTTTCCACTCCTTTATTACAAAGCCCAAGGCTTTTAATAAATGAATTGTGGCCTTTATGTGAACTAATGGAGGTTCCTCTGATGGAGCTGCTATTAAGATATCATCTAGATATATTAGCAGTCTTATTCCTAAGGCCCTTTGAATTGACCCTACAGGTCTTAATAACATTGTAAATGATCCTGGGGCCAGATAGAGCCTCAACCATCACTCTCTGAGGATGCAAGATTGTGCCCTGGTGCATTTTATGCATCTCCCATGTTACTGACATTTTGGGGCTCCTTCAAAGCCTTTTTATTATTAGAGGGTACTGGAAGAGCAGATTGGCATATTGATTTAACATTTTTTTATTCATGTATAATTGAAAACAGCACAGAGCAAGGGCACCTTGGCCATTATCTTAATTGGGCTATCCTCTCAGTAGGGCAAATGGTTTCAGGCCACTTGTTCTCCAGGCTCTTATCTGGAGAAATACAAGTACTATCGTTTAGTGTGCGCACGATGTAAGTGGCTGCTGTTCAGTTTTTCTTATGAGTGCATGAGGCCAGCAGACTATCAGTGTGTGAAGTAATTTCTTCCTCCCAAACTAGATAACAGGAGATCCATTTGTGTGTGTGTGTGTGTGTGTGTGTGTGTGTGTGTGTGTTTGTATGCACACTACGCATTCAAATAGATGCCAGAATATATCCCATTATTGTCCCTCCACCCCACTTCAACTACAAGTATCACACTGGCTATTTGTGAATAGGACCTCCTAGCTCACAGTTCACACCTTAACTCCTACACACAATATTCATGACCCCAGCTTAAAAGTGACATACCGAGGGTTTCCATTAAAATATTTAGCAGGCATGAAAGTGGGAATTTGCTCTGGGAATCTTGAATAACACATGAATCCAATGTAGAATGCAATCCAAGAATAATTCTCCAGGGATTAGTGGCCCCTGTAGAGTGCTATTTTATTGCAGGTGTATTCTGCAACATGTTCTTGAAACAATAATAGTGTGTAAGTGGTGTGTAAGGGACGCGGGTGGCGCTGTGGGTAAAAGCCTCAGTGCCTAGGGCTTGCCGATCGAAAGGTCGACAGTTCGAATCCCCGCGGCGGGGTGAGCTCCCGTCTTTCGGTCCCAGCTCCTGCCCACCTAGCAGTTCGAAAGCACCCCCGGGTGCAAGTAGATAAATAGGGACCGCTTACTGGCAGGAAGTTAAACGGCGTTTCCGTGTGCTGTGCTGGCTTGCCAGATGCAGCTTGTCAGGCTGGCCACGTGACCCGGAAAGTGTCTCCGGACAGCGCTGGCCCCCGGCCTCTTAAGTGAGATGGGCGCACAAGCCTAGAGTCTGTCAAGACTGGCCCGTACGGCAGGGGTACCTTTACCTTTACCTTTAAGTGGTGGATTTACCTGCTTTTGTTTGTTCTGCAATGCTTCCCCAATGCTACCACACCATCGATGTCTGGAGGAGCTAAAGTGCAACAAAAATAACCCAGAACATTTGTGGTATAAAAAGTTACAGGGTTTTAGCAAGAAATCATGGGACTACTGTGCCTTCAGCAGTTGAAATACATGCAGAAATTCAACTGTGATATGCAAAAGGGAAGACTTATGTGCTCTGCTGATGTAAGTGCTGAAGGCACAGGAGATGACTGGTGGAAGAAAACCTAGCAGCTGCTTTAGAGATTTAGGGGAAGGCAAGTGGTGGTGGAAATAATTATGAGGAAGTGCTAGGGATGAAATATTGTTCTGAGATCAATAACATAGAGCAGGAATGGAGAGTTTCAGGCTCAGGAGCTGGATGCAGCCTTTCAGGACTTTCTGTTGAGCCCCTGGGACTCTCCCCAGACCACATACCTTTGCAGCCTCTCCTGCACACTCTCCTGCATTGCTGTACACTCTCCTCCATTGCTTTTCTTGGGCTTCAATTGTCCTTAAACAGTTATAATGCCAGGGAGGTGGGATTGATTCTTAAACCACTCTGGGAATGGTACCTCTGGGAGAGGAATGGGAGTCTCCTAACAACTCTCAGTACCCTAACACAAGTATTATTTGGGGGAAGTCATGACAGTTTAAAGTGGGAACATAGTGCTTTGTGGACAAATGTAGTCTCAGTTTGCATCAGAGGCACCATTGGAGGGGGCTGAGGGCCCCCAAAAATTTCCAAGGAGAAGGCCCCCCTCAATATTCTGTGGCCTGCGTTGGGCCCCATCGGGCCTTCCAGCATCTAGCAGAAGGCTGCACCGCCCTGTGCAGCATTGGGAGACGTGTGTGATGTCACACGCCACACATATGACATCACATGCATGAGCTGGGCCCCATCGATCTTAGGTCAACCTGTGCTTTGCATTTAAAGGTGAATCTACCAAATTTGCATTTTCTGAAATACTATGCAATCCAAAGCAATAGTCAGCCTTCGAAATTCACACTTCTTTGAATTTTCAATGCAGTCGGTACTCCAGTCAAGCAACATGTGCAAAAATTCATCTGCTAGCTAGATAAAGTGTGCATCAGAATATATATAATATACATATATAATTGCATGCAAAAATATGCAGATCAGGAGAAGTTCACAATAGATTTGTGGTGGCTCCCCCCCCCCCAAGACTGCTTTTTCTAATGTAAAATGCCCTGGAAATGTGGAAGATTGACAGTTGGAAAAATATGAAATGGAGATAAGCTCATCCATACCCACCACAGGAATGCACCCCCATCCCCAACTCTGGAAGGTTGGCCTCAAAAGACTTAGGCTCTTTGGTTCTTCTCCTGTAATATGGAGTGATGAGAGAGTGTGCTGCTCCCAAATTGATTGATTCAACCGCAGCAAACCAACTGAATTGCTGCCTTTGTCAAAACTCCTGCTGTCTTTGCCCACATCCCCATAGCTTTAATGCAGTTCTAGACGTTCTTTGCTGCCAGCATTTGTGGACATAAAAGAGGCTCCCCCTGATGAAGAATGGATAGCTTTGATAGAATAAATCCATCTAAGTCAGAAAGTGGCTTATTTGAAACCACTGCTTAAGTATAATTCTTCCAGGAGAACAGCAAGCAATGACTATGATCCGTGGCAGTAATATCCCTGCTGTAAAGGGAGTCCAGGATTTAAAATAAGGCAAAACACATAGGCTGCCAATAGCAAACCAGGGAAGCTAATTGAATGCTGTTTGTTACACTAGCAAGGGCAGGACCTTGGGTGTCTTCGCTCTTGATTTGCATCCCCCGACTTCGCCAATGAAGAGTTTATGGGCCATTGATATAGAGACCCTCTATCACAGCCATAGCGTTCTGCTACAAAAGGGGGAGTCGGTTGATTTCTGCACTGTGTTTTCTTGTACCCAGTAAATATAAAGGGGAAAGGCTGGAAAAATCAGACTAACAGAAAATTGAAATAAAAATGAATCATCTCCATGTAGGACAACAGGAGGCCTGAGCCACAAGAGCCAAAAGAGACAAAACCCCTTAAGCCCAGATGGCCCACTAGGACCAGACTGCAGGTTTGAATGTTGGGAGTCCAGACCCCAAGGGGCCAAATGGGACCCTCCAAGCCTCTGCCCAGGCCACGTCTCCTTCCCAGACTGAAGTCCTCACTGGACACTTTCTTCACTGTCTTCTAGTGATTTTACCTGGCTGGAATATGTCCTTGATGCTATCTCTTGTTTGCTTGGATGGAGGGTGGAGATTTCTGTAGCCACATCTACTTCTGCTACATCCACCAGTGGAAAGCACCCCCCAAGAAAGTTGCCCACAAGGCGACTTGTCCATCCCTCTGCCTGCTTCCCACTGCCACCTGATATGGTAAGTGCAGAGAAGGAGTAGACTGCCCAGGGTGATGACCAAATGGGAATGGCCTGTCAAGGAGGGGGTCACTTTCTGAGTCCTCCCTCCAAGCTACTAATCACTCACACGCAGGCACCAAAAGGGTTATCAGGATTTATTTGTGTCTTTTCTTGCACCAGCTACAGAACATCAAACATCTGTCTCATACACAGTGTGTTCTCTCCTCCCTCAGCAGGTTAACTCGAAGATTTATAGGGGCTGGGGAATGCTGGCAGCCAGCCATTCCCATCGACTGCTCCCACTTTGGGGACTAATTGTTAGCACCTGCCTGAAGGGCCCCACCCAACGATACTTGCTTACAGAATCACTACTTCATGACAGGGCTCCCCTTCTTAGTGTAATGGCCACACAGTGCAGCAAAGTGCTTCCTGCTGAGCCTACTTCCTGGTAAGTTGGTGGGGAGAGAGAGCAGAGAAACTGGGATAATAGCAAGGCATCCAGGGGAAAGAAAGCGAGGCAGCAGTGGTGGAACAGTCAGGGTGGTGCAGCAACCCAGGTTGAGTCCTCTGCACAGGGCATCTTGCCCAGGGCTGACTTCAAGCCTGGCATTGCCATGGCTGAAGCCTTGCCTAAACATGTCCTCCTTCCCCACCTCTATTAGGCCCTCTGCAGATCCACGCAGTCTGGCAGAGAGCAGCTGGACTGCAGGGATTTGTTGGGCAAGCAAATGGCTGCAATGGGCAAGCCACACAGCTGAGGGAATGGCAGGTGAACCCCCCAAGATGGTGAGCAGTTAAGGCTATTTCATACATTGCACAGCGAGTGTTCCTTTATTACAGGCATGTTTGTAAATATCTGTTTATCCCATCCATGCTTTGCATTTTTTGTTGTACACTTAAAATATGGTTAGGTTTATACCTAAAAGCACAGTGCAAGGAAGAGGTATTTAGTCCTCCTGCAAAACTCAACAAGTCCTTGAGTGTCACCCCTCCCAAAAGATCCTTAGTCCTTGAGAAAAGGCAATTCAAGTCCTTGAGCAACCCCTCTTCTACCTCCAAAATCACACATCTTACCTGCAGAATGCCTCTGTAGCTTTTCTTCTAAGCACTGGCATCCAATGCCTTTTGTTTCCCCTCTGTCACCAGAGTAGAAGGATATGCTGTTCCTTGCAGCAAGATTAGATTTCTATGTACATTTGTTTTTAAAAGAATTAAATGAAAACAATTTCTAATAAATGGATGAAAAAGTGCATAATTCCTGACATGTAGCACATCTGATTCATTGTTTACAAGTGCAGATCAAGTGAATTGTGTAATGTATTTAGCTTGTGGATATCTTCCTTGGGTAAACGTGAATTATACACACTTTTATGCACATCTCTCTTTCATTTGTTCATTTTTTACAATAAAAATCCTTTCTCTCTAGACGATCTCCTGTGCCACCCAGAGCATTTGTTTGCACAGTTTCCATTTTCCTGCCAAACAACCAAGGAACAGAAGATAATTGTCAAGGTGTTGTTAAGAATCCCTTCTCTCCTGACCTTTAGGTAACTGTGAAATCTGGTTGGCGGCAGGGCAGGAGAAGGAAATTCTGACTTGGGTTGCTTGTTTTTCATCCCAAAGCACATTTTGTGGAACAACTGAATCAGAACCCCACAGTGGCTGGCAAGGCAGGATGCGAGGAGATAGGGGGTGGTGCTGTCATGCCATGCATTGTTATGTGTTACATGCTAGGTAAAGGTAAAGGGACCCCGGACCATTAGGTCCAGTCGTGACCGACTCTGGGGTTACAGCGATCATCTCGCTTTATTGTCCGAGGGAACCGGCGTACAGCTTCCGGGTCATGTGGCCAGCATGACTAAACCGCTTCTGGCGAACCAGAGCAACGCACGGAAATGCCGTTTACCTTTCCGCCAGAGCAGTACCTATTTATCTACTCGCACTGGCATGCTTTCGAACTGTTAGGTTGGCAGGAGCTGGGACTGAGCAATGGGAGCTCACCCCGTCGCAGGGATTCAAACCGCCGACCTTCTGATCGGCAAGTCCTAGGCTCTGTGGTTTAACCCGCAGCGCCACCTGCGTCCCTTGTGTTACATGCTACAAGGAGGTAAAAGGAAACAAACTTAAAGCAACAGCCTCTCCCTGCCTCTTAAAGTATCCAGCTTGTCCCCAAGCCACAGGATATGAAACTGGAGGAAATCTGAGTCATCCTATCCCTAGACTAGCAATCCTTAATGGCAGCCACAAGGTTTGTTTTGATAATAATTTTTTTCTAGCCATATATGCTCCTTTCCCCTCTAGCCATGGAGAAGTTCCATTACAAATGCATTTCAAGAAATTAGGATTGTTGCAGATGTGATGGCAGTTCAGTGAAAATAACTTATAAAAATGAGAAGAGAGAAATAGATGGGGCCCAGGTGGCAGAAGAGTTGCTACATTTATCTAGTAAGTCGCATGCCAATTTTCTCATAACCAGCACTTCCCATATTGTGTGTCATTGATGGAGTTTCTGTGCTTTTCCAATTTCTCATAATGACACATCTGAGAAGAGAGGGTCATGGTGCTGGGTCATGATCAATAGTTTAAGAAGTATCAAAATAAGAGATAATAGCCTCAAATTATTCTACAGAACAAAGCTCATGGTTAGAATACAAACATATCAAACATTGGGATTGGGACTGTGAAAGAGAAATAGAACGAAAAGAGAAAGGGGAAGGAAACAAAGGAGAAAGTGAAACCATTCATTGCTACAACTCCTCTGAAGGTGATTGATTTCACCCTGGAGGCTTCAGGCCAGGAACTGAACCTCTCAATCCGTGCACATATCCTGTGTCCATTTCGAACAAGCACCTGCTGCTTAATGTATTATGGAGGGAACAATTCCAATGCCACCCAAAGTCCAGCTAAAGGGTCACTGGAAGTGGTGCAAGGCTCACTCTGCCATTGGAGTAGGAGGTCCACCAGCAGGACAACACTCGTGTCATCCTTCCCAGTGTGCCCATAGAAGGTCCTGTGGGTGTAGATGTCCCAGAGGTAATAGGCATGCTGGGGGCAGCTGAAATGGCACATCCTCTAATGGGTCCCAAACTACTCCATTCCTGGCACAAGTAATTCCCATTGGCTGCAATGGGAGGGAGGAAATAAAATAACTTCCAGAGGAGGGAAAGAGGCAGAGGCCTCTTGCAATCGCTACAGCAAGACTATGGCTGTTGTGGTTGCTTCCCACCACCATAGGATGGTACTATCTGTGGTTTCCAGACAACTTTTTAGGAATGTTCCATACCTATCCTCAAAAAGATAAAATTCACTCATCTGTATGAGGTTTTTAGCTTACCAACAAATAAGTTAGAAGTATTCCAAGCATTTGAGGTCACCAGGAGCGCTGCAGTGGACTGTAAACAAATAATCATTGTTGGTGGCACTGATGGTCCATGGAAGAACAGCATCACAGCAGCTTGTGGAGGCAACATGAAAAGGGGACAAGACCTTGGAGAAGGCCTCCTCAAGCCATCCAAATGAATAGAAACTTTCCCCAAATCCAACGTGGTGGTTCTGAACTGGATGGCTCTGTGTCACTGGCCAAGAAGTGTGGCAATGGCTATAATGGGTATTATGCCAGGTTTTGCAGTAGTAGAACTATTGCAAGTTTAAGAAAATAGCACAGAAGTGTGCAGCCAATGCAGCCATTATTCGCAGCATGATTGTTACCATTTGGTCTATGACAGGGGTCAGCAAACTTTTTCAGCAGGGGGCTGGTCCACTGTCCCTCAGACCTTGTGGGTGGGTTCAGACTATATATATATTTTGGGGGGGGGGGGGTGAACGAATTCCCATGCCCCACAAATAACCCAGAGATGCATTTTAAATAAAAGGACACATTCTACTCATGTAAAAACACACTGATTCCCCGACCGTCCATGGGCTGGATTTAGAAGGCGATTGGGCCAGATCCGGCCCCAAGCCTTAGTTTGCCTACCCATGGCCTATGAGATATTTTTTTCTTATACGTATTCACAACACATAAAATGCTTCCTACCAAGTGATTCCTTAAGGATCATTTGTTCTATCCACTTGGATGAAGGGTAAAGTTCTGTGCATGTGAAAGGATAGGAAGTCAATGAGAATGTTCCTCTTGGCAGGAGAGCTCTCTGTGTGCATCAGAGCACATTTGGAGTTTTGATTAAACAACTGTATATTTACTTCAGAACCTCTGAGTACAACATATCAGGTGCCATATTAGCATTTCCAAGCCAACACTTTTGTCAATGTTCAGGACTGCAGGCTGCAATGTATTTCTTTGAATTTCTTTTTTATTAGCATTCCTGCCCTTTGGTGAGTGGAATAGAGGGAGGTAGCATTTACCAGTGATCCTCAGAAAGGCTGAATCTCTAAGGTTGACTTAAGCAAAACATTTCCTTTTCTACCAAAAAACACTGATTTCTTCAATACAAACATACTATAGCACTGTTCAGAGCTTTTTCTAAATTTGTTACATCACACTGAACAACATTGCAATGGGAGATTATATTCCCTGCTGCTGAAAGAAGCAACAAATGTGAAATACACAGGAATACTGGCTACATCAGAAATAGCCGACATAGTCTTATTGGATTACAACTTCCATCAATCCCAGCTTGTATGGCCAATGGTCAGAGATTCCAGCAACTTCTAGTGGGTACCATGTTCATCACCCCTGAACTATCTTGATGTTGAAAATGTAGGCATCTTTTAAAATGCTCTTCCCAAAAGTGCTCTTGAAAATACTTTTGTTAAACAATGATCAATATGATATATTTAAAACCCTAGGGATTTTCATTAGGGGACTGTGAAACAACAAACATTTGTTTCAAAATATAAAATATTACACTACAATTCAGCCAAAGTTAAACTATCATAAAACATATCGGTTTCAGTGACAAACTGGACCCTTGAAATCATCATTACAATCAATGGCCTATTAAACTTTGGTGAAAACATTTCCAAACTTCAACTATGAGAGGTACTCTTGGTTTTGTGGCCATTGTGTTTCTCCTGTGTCACTGAAATAGGTTATTGAATTGGAAATACATGACCTATCCATTAATAAAAGGATGCAAATGGTATGTGCTGCATGCAATTGTAGACTTCTTCCCCGTTATCCTCCTTGGAACTGGGAGGAGATAATCAGAAGTCAGAAATGGTCATGGATGTGGTTCAGCCATTCTCCATTCAGAGAATCTCATTGAAGTAAGTCTTCCCTTCCCTAAAGGGTTTTAGAGCAACATTTTATGAGGGACTTGTGGGCAAGGTGACCCATGATAGACCAACAACAACAACACAGTTTTGTCCTTTGGTAAAGTCAGAATGGACTGCATCTCAGCCTAAGTAAAATTAATAATTGAATTAACGCACTTTGCCCATAACACCAGCTACTATTCACCTTTTGAGGGCTAAAAACAAACACCAACCAAAGACTTCTTTATGGATTGATGTTCCTGAGTTTAAAACTCTTGGCATCATTGGCTTGAGCTGAATTAAGTATACAGTTTACAAACAGCATGGAAGCTGGTCTCTGTAAAGTGGTTTCTACCATACTATTGCCATAGTATTCATACAGGCTTGTGCTCAATGCTAGTTTGGTTTAAGCGATACCAGAATCCCACTTGAGCACTTTGCTAGCTAATAGCAGGTGCATTTTCAAAGCACTCCGAAGGGCTTTAGCAGTTACACAGTGAAAAGTTACCTCCAGATGTTCACTGTTATGATTTCCACACTGCATCCATAGATAGATTCTGATGTAATCTCATCCCACCGGCCTTTGTATCCTGATGGCACAACAGGGAGCGTAAAAGGCCTTGGAAAACATGCATTTTCCTTGTTGTTTATTAATGACAGTGTTGTTCTTCTTAATATTCTGTCCATGTTCCGGTTCACAGGAAGGATGAATGATGTAGACTGTTCTGGGAGGCTTTGCCTTGATGATTTTTTTGCTTCCTCTATTCACATCAAGAGGAGGTACAATAAATGCTTATTTGAGTTTTGATAGTAATGTTGCATGGTATTGACTCCTGTTTCTATTTTTCAACCAATATTTTTTCCTTACTTTTTGAATAAAGATCTTGCGCTTAAAATTAGCTTTTCATTCAATATGAGATACCTGCACAAGTCACATTTGTGCATGTAAACTAACAGTCACACTCAGCTTTTCACTTTGTATTTTCACATTGGGCACTTGAGTTTTATGTTTCTCCTCTATCTGGTCCCTAATTATGCTCACATTTTTACTTCCATTTCTTATTTTTTTATATGCAGATTTTGGCAACTTTTAATACATTTAGGCTTGGATCTAGACTTGCTTTCTTTTAACAGAAGGGCTCTTTCCATTTGTACAAAGTTCATTGAGCTAGCGGAGCATCCTAAAGGAAAGAAGGGGTGTAGTATTTTTGCCAGGTCCTCCTTCCCTCTGATGCCCCCCATGCCACCTTTCATGGTGGTCCAGAAGAAGTAGATTCAGAGTGCAGGAACCTGCAGGGGGAAACGAGAAGCAGAAATAATAGTCTTACCCCTTCTGCAGCATGATATGAACAGTGTTCTGCCACAGATTCGTTGGATCCAGGCCCCATGTTCTGTTTCTCATGAATCAAATATTTGAAGCACGCACATGGCTTTCTCTAATGGGTACACAGTATAGCTCTACTTTGTGTGCCAGTCAAAAACATTGCACATGAAACTCCTACAAATCTTGGAACCAAGGCTGAGGGAGGTGGAACTACTCCATTTACACATCTGGGGAAATAAAGCTGACACACCCTATCAAATAAATGATTTCTCCTTTTATTTTATTAAGAGAAAGAAGTAAAAGCAGGTATAACACTGCATGGCAATCTCTAGAATGTTTCTCAGACATTCTGCTTAATATCAGGCATTGTTTACCATCCTCGGCTCTACAGTGCCATTGATGCTGTATATATGCCACCATTGCTTATTGTTTGCATGGGTTTACATCAGATAACAGGCTGTCAGATAAATCCTGCTGACGAAGAATTCTGGGAAAAGAATGAGAACACAAGGGCCTTCACAGTAACTGTATTTGAAGGTGTTTTGCAACCTATGCAGTGGGTTAAAGCTTATATTCCAGTTTACTGTTTTGGTTTCATATGATGGACCAAGAGCACTTTAGCTATTTGAAGATGGTTATCTCCTCTCAGTCTCATCTTGTCCAGGGCAAACATACCCAGCTCCCTCAACTATTCCTTATAAGGCTTGGTTTCCAGTCCCTTGTTCATCTTGGTTGCCCTCCTCTGCACATGATCTAGTTTGTCAATATCCTTCTTAAATTGTGTTGTGCAGAACTGGGCATAATACTTTAGGTGTGGTCTGACCAAGGCAGAACAGAGTGGTACTATGACTTCACTTGAGCAGGACAATATATCTGCAAATTGTTAACAAAAGAGAAATGTTAGCAATTACAGCATTAATAATAAAAGTGATTTCTCACCCCCATAAGTCAATAGCATTTTTTTACCAAAATGGGCTTGCTGCTCATGACTGTATTTTGAGGTTATTATCAAAACACACAGTTTTTTGTTTTTCATTTTTTTCATTTTTGGCAATGTGTTCAAAATGGGCATATATTTACGCACTGGCGAGTTTTATCTTGCAACATGCAGAGCTCTTCATAGGCATAACAATTAACATGAGTTTAAATTAAATCTCTCTATGCAAACACAAATTTGGGATTGAACAACTGGGAATTGTCTCCTTTGGGACTGTAAACCAATAAAGCAATTAAGCTATGGCAGGGACCCCCAGATAAGCAATGGAGTACACCAATGATTTCAAGACATTACCAAATGAATGCAAGTCTTCTGGCTTCAAATAGAATTGCAAAAAGAAAGGAAGTACAGATGAAGCTTTTCTAATATCCTGGAGAAAAAGTCATTAGAATTATTATTTTTTCTAAAAGCGAGGACATGGGGAGCATGAAGTGGAGAGAGATTTGAAACCAAAATGTGCTGCCATTTCCTGAGGTCCTTTTAAAAATAAAATTCCCTCAGGGACAAGCTTACTAAACTTGGAATATGTGGAAGCACTGGAAACATGGAGGATGAGAAGAAGAAATGTCCACAAATGCTCCCATGAATGCTTTTGTGAAGATTTCAGATTGGAAAACCCACTTGTAGAATATTTCCGAATTAAAGCAAATTGAACTACAGGTTGTGACCAAGGAAAATGCTAAATCAATCATAACATATTGTTCACCCCATTTTCCTTTCCTGTTTATTTTTATCTGTATAAGGCAAGTCGCTTCTGCCTCACAGTGGGGGCATGTTGTGCTCTGGCTTCGCTGGCACACCTCTTTCCACCTCGGCATGGGTGGGACAACGTCCCACGCCATGGCGAGGTGTCCCAGCCATGTCACAGCACTGAGCGCCCAATCAGGAGGCTTGAGGGAGTGGCTGGGACAATTTACGTAAACCCGGCACGATGTCATTTCATTCCCTTTTGCCAGAATAGCGAAGTGTGGGAGAGGGGAGGTGCAGCCATCAACTGCCCCTCCATGTTCTAGGGTATTCCATTAAAGGAATTTGGGGGTCTGGATCTCGTCCAAAGCCTGTGGAGGGGCTAGGGCTATTCCACGTCCCCAGGGAACCCGGGGGATGCTCAAGTCAGTTCATGTCGGCAGGACTCCCCCTTTGGGGTTTATCCTTAGTGGACTTCCAGCAAAGCAGGCTGGAAGTCAGATATAGTCTTGTTTGCCAATACTGCTCACATTCTGTAATCAATAAAGTTGTGGCCTAAATTATGCCCATTAACATTAACCTTAATTACTGTGTTGTCTTTATTCTGGGGAGTGGGTTTGGGGGGCCTTGAGGTACAACTATTTGAAATCACTGGCCAAAGCTATATACCTTGGGGGACAGCAGCTGAGGGAAAGGGATGGAGAGACCCTCACACCAATTCCACACTTCCCAGAATGCCTTGAAAGTGAGGCATTTCAATGAAATGTGGCATTGTTCCCAAGAAATTATGGAACCTACATCTGACAGGAAGCTGCATAGAAAGCCACATAGTGCTTTTCAAAACATGTTTCCACTCTTGCTGCAAATTTCCCTCTACCCTTTCCCATTCTACAAATATGACTCAGGAGAAGGGCTCCTGGAGGGAAGGTGAGGGAAGGCCTTGTGCACATCACTTTGTTGCAACCTCCCTCTCTCCTGATATGCGGTGTGGGTTCTTGCTGGTCCCCTATCCCAATGGGCTGAGTAGGACTTTTTTCAAAGGAGTTCTTGATTGGTCCTAAGATCCCTCCCTTTTCACCTATTTCACAGCGCTGCAAAGTATACAGCAAATTCCAGCATGCAGCCAATATATGAAGAGAAAAAAACTTGGGGGATTTTAAAGGATTAAAATACAGGGACAATGGCAGTAGACTGAAGCAATGTTGGCAACTGAATAGATATGAGCCGTTTATTTCTTTTCTTGCTATCTAAAATATTAGTGCACAAGAGGCTTCAGAAAATCAGAGTTGTTACTGAGCTAAACATCTATTCCTGGAAGTCATATACTTAAGTCTAGTAAAAGAAGAATTGATTAAAGATATATCTATAAATGGAACTTTACAACTAACACAATGTATAACTTGTGCGATAAAGACATTTGCACTGTTTATGAACTACTGGAGCTAGTATTTTGCATTTGTCAAAGCTTTCCTAAGAAAATTACCTTCCTCCTAGCAAAAAATTATTTTTGTGACATTTCATTTCTATTCATTCCCATTTCTGTACATAGCATTTAATCTTGACAAAGTTGTTTTATTGTGTGCACCCAAGGAGGTGGGAGAAGAAATGTTACTCTTTCCCTCCAGCCGTGGCTTACTGCAGGCTGCCTCAAGCCGTAATCATTTTGCTGAAGCTACTGTGGTAACACATAGGTGCTTTCTCCAGGAAATGTATAAAGCATGAATGAGAAACATGCTTTTTCAAGCATGCAGTTAGCGTCCCAAGTATCTGAAGGAATGCATCTCCGTCTGACACTTTCCTAATGCCCCCTTTGCACAATACATTTTAAGAAGTATCATATGACTTTAAGCAGTCATGGCTTCCTGGGAAGTATGGTCTTTTAAGGGTCCAGAGACATGTTAAGTGGCCCCTCTGTCCCTCACAGAGTTACATTCCCTGAGCTCCCTAGGAAGAGAGAATGATTGTTAAACCACTTTGAGCACTGTAGCTTGGTTAGGTGAATAGGGATTACCAAACAACCCTTTGGTAACAGAAAAGAGGAAGTACCATGAAACATCATGTTTATATAGATCAGGGACATCCAACTCCCGGGTGTCTGTGATTAACTCTCAGGGGGAAAAACTGGCAGTGATCTACCCATTTCTTTGTGGGGACGACCCAAAGTTATTGAGCTTTTTTGCTTTTTTTAGGGGGGGGGCAGCAAAAAGTCGCTCACCAACAATAAACCGCACAGTGTTAACTCCAACGGAGCAAGGGGGCGGGGGCGGATGTTCTCCCCCCCGGAGGAAAATGAACCCGCAATCAACAGTGATTGACCACTAGCACTCAGGGATCAACCTGTTGATCATGGTCGACCAGTTGGACATCCCTGATATAGATGATGGGAAATGAATCTGCCAGTTTTGGTTTCTCTCAGTTTCCAGTTAGAAGTTTCTGCATCAATTGTTCATTTATTTAAGAGTGATAATTATATATATATATATATATATATATATATATATATATATATGCAGGTTTTGGTGTCCTCGGGTGTCTTCCCGTGTAAAAGTTGGGGTGTCTAGGCGACGTTTCGACGAGGTCTCACTCGTCATCTTCAGGCTGGTGCTTTCGGCTTCTTGTTACTGGAACAGAGCAGGATCTCAGTGTTTGAGTTCCTATAAATACTGTTGAAGGTGTGGTGTATAGCCTCCAATGTTCTGGGCAGAGAGGAGGTTCCCAGGCTAGTGTGCCTTTTCTTCTTTTGTTCCTTAATTACTTGAGGGATATCTTGAGTGATTTCTTGAGTGATATCCTGAATCCCACTTAGGTGGGTCATTAGGTGTGGATTAGTTGCTCAAGCCTTTGTGTCTTGAACTCTTGAACTTTGTGAAGAGTTTTTCTGAGAAGATGGCTGTACTGCATTTGGTTGTGCTCTGGCTTGGCTTCGTGTATAGGGGCGAGCTGTGGTTTTGTGGCCTGTGCCAGTCAGATCTGTGTAGGGGTTGCGGGGGGGTGCAGCATCCGGAGGTGCCACCATGGTTTGGCTACTGGATGGTGTCTGTAATTTATCTGTGGAGAGGGTCTGGGTTTGGGTCTGGTGTGGTTGATTGGTGATGGCGTTCTGTGTGCCTCTGGATCTGGTGTCAGATTTTGTGGGGAGGGCTAATTTCTTATGTGATCTCTTGTTCCTACGCAACTGCCGAGACAACAACTTAATTCCCACATGCTTCCAACTTAAATTCCACTCTAAAACCCCAGCTACCGAAAGGATCCTGAAACGAACTGAACTATCTCTAATCAGAAACGAACTACACAAGAAAAGATACCTACTAAACCAAACCAACAAAGATCTGCTCACTCTTCACCTCAAACTCTGTAACAAAATCCACCCTGCACTCTGGGACAAATGCAAACAACTAGCCGTCTGGAGAGCTGAAACGGAGACCTCACACAAGACAGACACACACACCAACAAACTCCACAAACTAGAGAAACGCCAGAAGCCCAGCCACCCTCCACAACAACCCATGAAACAAACAGTACATAACATATCAGACAGGATCCTCACCTCAACTGAAACCAAAGTACTCTCCAAAGGCTTCAACTTTGCAGTCGCCCCGAGACGCATCCCCACGGAAAACATCATATGCGGAGTCGAAGCTAGCCTAACCAAAATCAACCCAGATGAAGCCAATAAAATCAGACTTGAAGTCACCAACATCCTCTGCTCCAGCAAACCACCCAGAAGCAATTTACACAAAGAAGAACAGAAAGCACTCACCAACCTGAGGAAAGACAACAACATAATCATTCTCCCAGCAGACAAAGGTAATGCCACTGTTGTGATGAACACATCGGACTACCAAGCAAAACTATCAAATCTACTCCAAGACCCTACCTACCAACCTATAAAAACAGATCCCACCACCTATCTGGAAAAAACCACCAAATCCAAAATAAAAGCCTCTCCTATCAGTGAAGAAATCCAGCTAAGAATCATCCCCAGAGAAAAATCATCCAGATGCCCCAAACTCTACGGCCTCCCCAAGATACACAAAGAAGGAACACCACTCAGACCAATAGTCAGCTCCATAGGCTCACCTCTACAAAATCTCGCTAAATTTCTCGCCAAGCAACTTCAGCCCTATGCAGAATCCATCTCTTCACACGTTCCAAACTCCTTCCAGTTCATAGAAACAATAAAGAAGCAAAACCTACAACCCAATGACCTACTTGTGAGCTTCGATGTTGTATCTCTCTTCACACAAGTGCCCATTAATGAAGCCTTGACAGCCATTCAAAACAAATACAATCCCCCCGAATACATCTTGGACCTGACCAACCACTGCCTAACCAACACGTACTTCATCCACAATGGACAAAGATACAAACAGATAGAAGGAGCACCTATGGGATCACCCCTCTCACCGGTCATCGCTAACCTGTACATGGAACACTTTGAAACCAATGCTTTAGACAAGTCAGAACACAAACCCAAACTTTGGCTCAGATATGTTGACGACACCTTTGTAATTTGGCCACACGGGAAGGAAAAACTGGATAGCTTCCTCACACATCTCAACAGCCTACACCCCAAAATACAATTCACTATGGAAATAGAAGCCAACAACCAACTTCCCTTCCTTGACGTCCTAATCTACAAAAAACCTGATGGCTCCCTAGGACACACTATCTACCGGAAAAAAACACACACCAACCGCTACTTACATGCACAATCACACCACCACCCTGCACAAATAAACTCCGTAGCCAAGACTCTCATCTCCAGAACCAAACGCCTGGCTGACGAAGACCACTTGACAACTGAGTTACAGAATCTCTCAAATGTGTTAATTGCCAATGGATACCAGCAAAACAGGGTTACGAAGCTAATCCAAAAAGAAACACCCCCCAAAAACCAAGACACAGAAGAAAACAATGGCATGGCCCTCCTTCCTTATATCAAGGGCACTACAGATAAAATTAGCAAAATCCTCCATAAACACAATATCAAAACAGCCTTTTGCACCAACCAAAAAATAGCCAATATCCTCAGAAACCCCAAGGATAAAATCCAGTTGGAAAACCAAGGGGTCTATGAAATACCCTGCAAAGTCTGCCCAGCCACGTACATTGGACAAACAAACAGACGAATAAATGCACGTATCGCAGAACACAAGAATGCCGTCAAAAAAGAAGAAAAAACTTCCTCTCTTTTCCAACACATGAAAGAAACAGGACACGAAATTAATTTTGCAGATTCCAAATTGCTCTTTAACATGGAACATCACCACAAGAGAATAATCATGGAAGCCATCGAGATAGAGAAACACCCTCACAACATGAACAAGCGTGACGACACATCCCGCTTGCCAGACATCTGGAAATTAGCCCTCCCCACAAAATCTGACACCAGATCCAGAGGCACACAGAACGCCATCACCAATCAACCACACCAGACCCAAACCCAGACCCTCTCCACAGATAAATTACAGACACCATCCAGTAGCCAAACCATGGTGGCACCTCCGGATGCTGCACCCCCCCGCAACCCCTACACAGATCTGACTGGCACAGGCCACAAAACCACAGCTCGCCCCTATACACGAAGCCAAGCCAGAGCACAACCAAATGCAGTACAGCCATCTTCTCAGAAAAACTCTTCACAAAGTTCAAGAGTTCAAGACACAAAGGCTTGAGCAACTAATCCACACCTAATGACCCACCTAAGTGGGATTCAGGATATCACTCAAGAAATCACTCAAGATATCCCTCAAGTAATTAAGGAACAAAAGAAGAAAAGGCACACTAGCCTGGGAACCTCCTCTCTGCCCAGAACATTGGAGGCTATACACCACACCTTCAACAGTATTTATAGGAACTCAAACACTGAGATCCTGCTCTGTTCCAGTAACAAGAAGCCGAAAGCACCAGCCTGAAGATGACGAGTGAGACCTCGTCGAAACGTCGCCTAGACACCCCAACTTTTACACGGGAAGACACCCGAGGACACCAAAACCTGCATATATATATATATATATATTTGAGCACACATTTCATACAATCATAGAATTGTAATAATAATAATAATAATAATAATAATAATAATAATAATAATAATAATAATAATAATTTTTATTTATATCCCGCCCTCCCCAGCCGAAGCCGGGCTCAGGGCGGCTAAGAACAATAAAATAATAGAGTTGGAAGGTACCTTGAGGGCCATATAATCCAACCCTCTGTAATGCAGGGATCTTAGCTAAAGCATCCATGAAAGGGGGCCATCCAGCCTCTTCTTAAAAACCTCCAAGGAAGGAGAGTCCACCACCTTTCCAGGGGAGTCCGTTCCCCTGTCAAACAGCTCTTCAGAAAGTTCTTCCAGCTCTTAGTCAAAATCTCCTTTCTTGTAACTTTGGTTGAGATCCTAGCCTCTGGAGCAGGAGAAAACGAGCTTGCTCCATCCTCTTCAGGGACTTCACCCATTCACCAAAAATTCACAAAAATTATAGAGAGATTTTTGTATGCCCATACTGCCCAATATTGGCCATTTTTTTCCATTTTCCATTAATTTTAATGCACATCTTCCCATATTATATGCTCTTTTGCATGCGTGTTTCAGTTGGAGAACAGCAAAGCAAAATTCAGAATAATGTACATTGTAAATGACAGCTATATTTCAGTTCACATGTTTGTTTGTTTTTAGGAATGAGCGAGGTTCATATGAAAATACAAAACACAGCAATTTAGCCCATTCCTAATATAGGTGACAATATTATGAGCCACGATTCAGTTTCCAGCATTGTGAGTCCTGTGGAGGCGGGAGAAAGCTCAGAATCTTTTCCCCTGCCGCTGGTACTTAGACAGTTCTGTATATGTTAACAGGTTGTTGTACATTCTCCAGGGATTGTGCATTATTTCCAGCAAACCTTGGGAAATGTTGTTATCTCAGCAGAGGTTCGCATGTTCTCCAGGGGTTATGCATAATATGCTCTTACCATACTGTCTGTTTTTAGTTTAAGTTGAATTTCAATGAAACACAGCCTTATTTTCTGTTACTGTTGTCCCTCACTTAATGATTGTGAACCATGAAGAGTAGGTTGTTAAATAATTTTAAACAAAAGATTCCCAAGACACTTGGGGAAATATGCATACAATGGCATAATTGTACACATTACCTGGCCAATATGCACATTACCTGATGAAAATGCAAAACTTCCAAGAAACAAGCTCTTGTTTTGTGACTCGGTTTTGTTTGTTTGTTTGTTTGTTTTGAAGGATCTGGGACTGAGTGCAGACGACCCAGAAATCTTTTCAGTTACAAATACAGGTGAGATGAATAGTCTCTTCCATGATTTTTTGGTCTTTTCTATGTGTAGTATCTTTTAAACCAGACAGTAAGCCTCTCTCACCAGCAATCTTGAGTGACACAGTTCAGGTAAGTATGATGAGTTGCTTGTGTAGAAGCCACCAAGTTCTCCATTACAGAAGTAATCTACCAAGGGGCTGCTTGTCAGCTATGGAGTTACTAAACATATGAGCAGCTCACATCTTGTGAACTGCCGTGTTATCTTCGGATGAAGGACTGTATAGAAACAGCAACAACAACAACAGGCAAGGAAGCAATTGTGTAAGCACCAGTGAGCAGGTAGACATTTTGGTTTGGACTTGATTTTACTGGCTAGCTAAAGCGGGATGTTTCTATTGTTAATTCTGTTTTAATTAGTTTTAGCCTGCTTTTATTACGCACGTTTATGATTCCATTTTATAACACTAATGAAGTAGATTGATTTTTGTGTACTCCCTCGAGCTACTGGACTGGGGTTATAAAAATACAAAAAAGAGAAAAGAATGGATGCATGGATGGATGAATACAAGCAATATCCAATGAGAACAATCTATCCAGACCTCACAATCACAATTAAGCAGTGTGTGTTTTTCTAAAAAAAATGTTTAGGGGTACTCGCATTTTCCTATTCATATTGAAATACTGCCCCTCAATGAGGGCAAACTTAGATTCAAAAAATGTTTAGGGGTATGCGTTCCCTCAGAAAAAAACACTGCTAAGTGATCGTTTTTTTGGGGGGGATCACTCCTCACAATATAGCAGTGTATGGGGACCTGTGGTCCTCCAGATGTTGCTGGACTACAGATTTCATCTTTCCTGACCTTTGGCCACGCTGGCCAAGGCTCATAGGTAGAGTCTAGAGGACCAGCATCTAGAGCACCACATCTTCTGCATTCCAGCTGTACTGCATGGTATCTCTGAAGAAAGACAAGCTGCCTGTGAGCTTGATCAAGCCAAAAGCAAGCACTTTGGGCAGGCCCCTCAATGCCTGGGCCCACCTTTCACACATTAGTGGGTCTTGGTTTGCATATTGTTTCAAAAAGTGTGGATTTACGATATTCAGCTTGAAACGCACATGGAATTAAATCTCTCCTCCATGCCTATGAGTACCTGACTGTGGTGTGGGAACAGACTTGGGTTGACCAAAGCATGCTAGGCCTTTTCAGGCACCTTTTTCAGGGTGACTGGAATGGTGACAGGGGCAGAGCCAGCATACTCATCCCCACTGCCCTCCACCACCTGTTTACGTTATTTTGATGCATAAGACCTGAAGAGCACTACCAGTCATTCATTCTTTGAGGAAAATGTGAAATAAAATTCATTGCTCCTTAAAAAAAGAGAGAGAAAACAATACACAATCGGAAGTTTGTTTCTCCCTCTCAAATCTCCCATTAGTTTATTTATAGCTCCATAGAAATTGGCATCCAATTTGAGGCAAACCTTTTTTTTTAAAAAAAAAAAAGGAAGGACATGTTCCAGTCAGCTCTATTATCATTTAGATGAGCACACTTAATGGTGCTTTGTTTTCTAAATCTTTGCTTGATGATTTTTTGCCCTTAGAAGCGGAAAAACTAAATCATGTTCATTTGCTTACACAAAGACTGTGCATCACTGTGTTTATGGCAAAAATGATGGAAGAACGCTATCAAATTTCTAATTCGTAGTATATTCTTTGTGCGGCAAATGGCCAGCAATCATCAAATGAAGATTTGCAACAGAAAATGTAGTTTCATAACTGAAAAACAAAAGCTCCAGACATGGCATTTTATAGAGAAGGTTCTGAGAGTCCAATATAATCCAATAGACATAAAGAGTATGCCTTGGTCCTGACCAACCTAGGTTCAGAGACAATCTCTGTCATAAATTAGTTTTGAGGACTTTGTCAAGTCGCTAGGGGTGAGTAGACAAATTGCAGCCTCCTTTGCTGCTACTGAAATAACACCCTCTCTGAATGAGGCATCAACGACCTTTTAACAGCCAATGGACAAGTCCCACTTTAGGTATTCCAATCAGCTAGAAAAGGCACCCATACGGTGTGCCCAAGCAAGTAAATGAATTGGAGGAAAAAGCAAAGTTTAATGGCAGCCAGGCTTTGCTAGTAAATAACAACTCTGCTCCTAATGAATTTGCAAATTAAAGATATAACAGAAATAGGAATACTGTAGCTATAGGTCATTTAAACATCAAAAAGCTCTATATACAACCCCCCCCCCTATTATGCTTACAGGATTGGATCTGTAATTATAAAGATTATTGAATTAACATAAAATTGATATTTATGCAGCATATAAGTTGACATTTATTTTATTTTCCCATGGATGGCTCACTAAGCAGCTCTCACCAGTCAATGACCACTACAAACTCATTTGATATTTTAAAGGTTGTTTATTGCCTTATAAATGATTTATTGACCCTTCTGAAAGTAATTTATTGTAAAAGCTCCTAACTCTTGAAGCAAAGTAAATGTTTCACAGCAGTTAGTTAAACATGTTTTGGTGACCCGTGTATGTTTTACTAGTAACCATAAACAGAAGAAATCATTAAAAACTAATAATAAAAAAGATTGAATTTTGTTACTAGGTGATTGTGTCAAGTGAAACTAGCCTTCATTGACTTGAAGGATGAGTAGCACAAATGCTATTACAAAAAAATCTATGCAAAGGAAGAAAAGAAAACAGACAGGAAGCTAAGGATATAGGTTTTTGTTTTGTCTGAATGATCAACAGCCTCCAACTGAAAAGGTGTGGTGAGGCATTGGAAGGACAGAGATAAATAGCATATATCTAACAAAAAGCCCCACCAACAGACATGACCAACAACTCTTACATTATCTTTGTAGATTTTACCTTGGTCCTCAAGAGATGGTGGTATGAAAGAAAGAAAGAAAGAAAGAAAGAAAGAAAGAAAGAAAGAAAGAAAGTATACCACAGTTTTTAATCTGTGATATTTTAGTGTATTTTAGGTTTCTATGGAAGCCGCTCAGAGTATTATTATTATTATTATTATTATTATTATTATTATTATTATTATTATAAAAAATAGAAAAGCGGTTTACAATTATAATGCAATGAAAACCACACAACATGATCAATCTGGCTTTTAAAAGTCTCCACTGGTGTCATCTGAAGGTTTTCAATGTCTAAGTGCTGCATGACAAACCTTGCTTTTGACTCTGAGAGCTATACTTTCTCATGGGAAACTTTCTGCCTGGAAAGTCAATTGTCAGGGATACTGCAGTTGTGTATAGTGTGCATTTCAGACACTGGATTGAGCAATAAGTTGGACAATATGAGCTCCTAAGTATCTTCACACTCTATGGTTTTGTAGCTGGTTAACTAATTCAATTTAAATTCCTGCTGTAGCTGCCCATTTTACAATTCACAAATATTTCTGCAGATAACCAAGTTCTGGACTTATTGGTCTTGATTACTGGAGCTAAAAGCCACTGTAGGTTTATTTGTTTTCTGTATTAATCCTATATGGCCCAAATCTGTAGAAGCCACAGGAAGCACCCTGCCTAATAATTTAAGAATCGTGCCTTGGAGATTCCTGTTTTCCAGTGTTAAAACTCCTCTCCTCTCTTCATAGTTTCCAAAGGAATGATGAATTCGTGTCAAATTTTACTTTCTGACTGCCAACATGATGAATGCAACTTAAGGCTGGGGAAAATGGGTTGTGTTTTCCCCTACTTTTTGCTTTTTTTCATATAATCTGGAACAGCTGAAGAACAATAAAAAGGTTTTACAATCACAATGGTCATCAACAATTTCACCAGCTAGAAAAGAGACAGTAAAGTACAGCTCAGTCTTCAAGGATCTGTGTTGCTACTTCATATATCCAAAGTTATATGGTTGGAAGTTTCTTAAAATCTTGATGTCAAGCTTATCCACAGATATTTTTTTTTCTAATTCCCATTTTCCTCCTTATTTTCAAAAAGAAGCCATTTTTTTCCTGAATTTCTGTAAAAAATGCAAACAATTCTTGAATAATATATGCATTCTTATATACATTCATATATATCTTCTTTCTGCACCAATTCTAGTCTGTATTAACAGAAGTAATAGTACTACTTTGTTTTGCTTTGTCAGACCCTACCTAGAGCACTGTGTCCAGTTCTAGACACCATAGTTTAATAAGTTTAATAAGGATATTGACAAGCTGGAACATTGGGTATATTTAACCTAGAAAAGACTGAGAAAGGATAGGATAGCTATATTCAAATATCTGAAAGGTTGTCACAAGGAAGATGAACAAACTTGTTTTCTGCTACTCCAGAGGGTAGCACCAATGGATTCTAATTACTGTAATACCTCAGCGAACGTCCGCCTCGTCTAGCATCCGCTTCGGCAAACCCAGAAGTACCAGAACTGGTTACTTCCGGGTTTGCCGCTCGCACATGCACAGAAGCGCAAACCGCTCCACACGCATACGCAGACATGGTGCTTTGCCCTGCGTCCTTTTTGGCTAATGGCCGGGGCTCTAGAATGGATCCCAGTCGCAAAACAAGGTATGACTGTACATGAAAGGAGATTCCAACCAAACATTAGGAAGAACTTTCTGATGGTAAGAGCTGTTTGATATTGGAATGGACTCCTTCAGGAAGTGGTGGACTCTCCTTCACTGGAGGTTTTTAGCCAGAGATTGAGTGGTCATCTGTCAGGGATTCTTTGGCTCTGATTCCTGAATTTCAGGGGGGTTGGACTATATGATCCTCGGGATCCCTCCCAACTCTACAATTACATGATTTTATGAATATAAGCTATTAGGGTAAACAACAAGGATCTGTACCTCATCCCAAGAATCATTTCTGGCCTCCAGTAGGATGAAAGAGATTACCCTGGAAGAGCTGGATCATCTGTATGCATTCATACACTTGCCTCATCACTGAAGGCTATGCTGAGGAAGCCATAAAGAGCATTTAATCTACCCAACCAAAGGAATCACTTGCCACAATATGACCTGCCTAATAGTGATGCAGCACCTCTCCGTAGCATCTGATAAACTGGCTTAAGAGAAATATTGCCGAAAAATTACTCCAACCTAGCATGATTAAAAACAGTCCCCGAGAGAGCTGTAAATGAATCTAAAGTTGCCGTCTTCACTGAAGCCAACTGCTGAGAGTTGGGAAGTAGTAATGTACAATACACTGCATACTAAAGAGTTCTTAGGTCTGTTTGTGTACAGTTAAAGACAGCAAGTTGGAACGGAAACAATTCACTCCCAGAAGAGGTTTTTAATGCTAGGATTTATGGATACAGAGTAGTCATAGAGTGCTCACCTAAACACAGGTGTTTAAGTGTTTTTAAAAATAGCTTCCTCCTTACTTTGCTGCACTAGAGAGAGTTCTTGTGGGTTTTCTGGAGTCCTGCTTAAATTAAGGTAAGTGTTTATAACATGGATTGCAACGATTCCTGACTGATAAAGCTGCCATGTTCATCTTGAGTGTCAGGTAAGAACTTATAAATCAAAGCTTTGTATTAAACAGTAAAATTAACTAAACAGTTGTACAAATAGCTTTTTGAAATCCTGGTGCCCCGGAATTAGTAAGGCTCTACAAGCTTGTCCTGTGATGAACTGGCATTATGTACCTATCATTTCTGCTCCAAGAGAAATCATGTTTCCTTCTGAGTCAAGGATACGGCTCTCCGAACTACCTGCTCATCCTTCATGATAGAGAAACTTCTATAAATCATTCTTGTATCTGCTGTAGTTTTCTTTAGGTTTTTCTCAGAAACTCTTTACTGGAAAACTGTTGTGCATGCACTGTGGGGAGGGGGGAATTCCCTCTGGACCACCCTCGGCATTCTGTGTTGTGATAAAACAGATGTAGCAGTCTTCATTAAAAAGGTAAGAATAACCAACACTTCAGGCACTGATACTTAGCCATCCTATCTATAAGGCTTCCATATGAAATACCTGCATATTAGTCGTCTTCAGACATCACAAATACTGCAAAATAAACAGACGATGGCGATAGTGGGAAAAGGCATGATAGCTTCTCCTCCCCACCCTCTGGACTAGTCTTATTTACTGGTGCCTTCTAGCTCATAGAAGACAACTATCTGAAGCAGAAAGCTTTCTGTACTTGTTTTGGAACCCTGAGAAATCAGGGTTCTAAAATGTATGGAGAAGTTCCATGAGTACAGGAGGCTCCCAAGTTCAGACAGCCACCTTCTGTGAGTAAGAAGAGGGCTACTGTGTTGTGTAGATGCTTTATGCATGACAGTTGAAACGCTAGGTCAAATGAGTGTCTGAACCAGGCCCACAAAAAGCAAGCAAGCACTTATTGCTTTTCACAGGACAGTCCCTAAGCTCAGAAACCTGGAAGGAAAGCCCACTGTGTTCAATGGGGTTTAGTCCTTATCAAATCTATTTAGGCCTGGATTCAACTAACTTGGCATGGCAGTAAAAAGTAGCAGAAGGGCTTCCGTTAGTGCAAGGTGGTGCCCCTCTCTCTTCCCCTCTCTCCTTCCCATGCCTCCCCAAATCCACTGGGGAAGGGTGCTTTAGGAGAAGCCTCAGAATAATGAATGAGGACAGGAAAGGGGAAATCATTTCATCTGGCAAGCAGAAATGCTTGTGCTGGTGGAATGATCAGAAGCATGTGACACTGGATTCCTCCCTTGGCTGTAAGTCCTGAAAGATCTGCTTCCTTCCTTGTAGGACTTTTTCAACTTGGCTAGGAGGAAGGGGCCTTGACTGACTCCAGCTACAAAAGCTGAGGCTGATGAACAGACTCTTGGGCTGGGATATTGTTTTTTGGGGTAGGCTTGTTGGAGAGGTTGTTGCTGCTCTTGATATTATTATTATTATTATTATTATTATTATTATTATTATTATTATTATTCATCCTTATTTTAGATCTTATGATTTATGTGGAAATTGTTTCAATCTGGTTGCATACTTTTTGATGTTTTATTTATCTACCTTTGTTTTGTTTGTGTAGCCTTTCAGACCTTTCCCATTGGTTGGGTGTGCGTTGCTCCCAGGAAGAAGGAAGGAGTCAATAGACACCGAGGGTTGGTTCAGAGAAAGAGTTTATTTCTGCTTTCCGCATAGCAGAAAGGCCCTGCATGATCAGTCACAGCAAGCACAATTAAAGAGCAGTTACATACAGCTTATATCCCCTTCAGGTTCCCTTTCCCCCTCCCCAGGAATCCAGCCTCATGAGTTTGTACACATAAGTTTACATCCTTGAGCATGAACAGACCTTCCTGTTTCTGTACTCTTATCTTGGGGTACAAAGGTCACCCAACTATAGGAGTACTCATGGCTCCATCCCCAGGCGCAGGGGCTGACAGGCCTGTCTTGCAAGGTCTGTGCATCAGCGTGGTCAGGATAGTTACAATCAATAAGATAAGACCCAGATCCGCCATCCCGTCTCCACTCGGAACTGACAAGGCCATCCATTAAGCCGTCATGGACTGATAAAGAAGAAGGCTTTGTTTATACAGCTGGGTCAGTGCTATACAGCTCAAGCTAATGGATTTTAGCTAATGGATCCCTGAAGAAAGAATTTGGGAATTTGGGGGCCCGGTTCGGGTGACTGCATAGTCAGGTTTGGGTAACCTGTTCCTTCATTTGTAATTATGTATTTTTTCATGTTGTAAGCCACCTTTAGAATGATTTTAACTATGGGAAGGTGGACTACAAATAAAATGATATATAAATGTATGAATAAGTAGGAGTCAGAGGTTGTTTTTTTTAAAAAAAAGGAAAGTGGTCTCGTTGACTTGAACCAGAAGATAAACACTTGCATAGTCAGTATTTAAAGAATGTAGAAGAATTAATTTTCCAGTTCCACCATTGTTGCCCTTCTGAAAGATGGAATTTCTGCCTTTGAAGAATTTCTAACATAACATGTTATCTTCAAAATATGCAGTCCTTCCCACAGAACCACTTTTGGCTATTTCAGAAATATTATTTATGCAGCTTCTATTAAGGAGCCAGGCTGATAACTCTGTAAAAAGCAGAATAGGCAATTACAGTGTACTTCTAATTACTCAGGAGAGCAGTGATGCCGTGCATATTTCAATCCAAACTGATGCATTGCTCTGGTGATAGTGGGAGGATCTGTACTTTGCTACTGGCTGAGCTGACCCCATTTCCATCAAAACTATTTTATTACATGCCATCTTGCACAAGCACCAAATAAGAATGTCCTGATGTTTTCACAACAACTTGGGGACAAGGAAATCTATTTTCACCAAGGAATAAGGTTCATGCTTTGCATTCATAGATAATTTGAATACCCTGAAGCAACGTGATAATATCAAAGGCATGGGCTTAATTATTTTCATCAACGCTCTCTCTTCAGCTAGGCTCATGGTAATTTTTGTATACACAAAAACATGGCAGCCTATACACTTAACAACATTATGTGAAGAGGTCTGTGGTGAGGGTTCCCAGAACTTTTATTAACAGGTTTTTAATGACCGCACAGGTTGCACTGATTTAGCCCAATCACCCTTTTCAAGCCACAGGGAAGTCATGCTGACTTCACAGTGATCACCTAGTACTTTGTTTTGTTGATCAGGTTTATAACAGGGGGAGTGCAGAATCAGTGCAAAAGGAAGATATGCAAAACATGGGGAAGTTGGGACTCCCCACTCCAGTAACGCTCCCTACGCTTGCCAGGGAATATTGGAAGTAGCATGATTAATTCTGCATCTTGTGTTCCTTAGGGATGGTAAGGAACTGAAATATGTGTTAAATTGTCCTAGTGAAGCAAGGGAAAAGGGCTACCCCTATGCTATCCATATAATCAAGTTATCAGTAACCAATATATTCAATATATGCTTACACGAATCAAGGATTACAGTACAAAAATCCATTTTGAAGCTGTGCCTTAGCTAACTGCAAACTGCTTGAATTGCAAACTGCTTGAGACAGCAAAGTTAGGAGCTGACCTTTCCCCTAAACATCTGTGCACCCTGGACAAGGGTAAAACATGAATCAGAGATTCTGGTACAAAATTCCCCTCAGATACAGGCTAAATTAATCCACAGAACAGGAAGAGCAAAACCACAAAATGTCCAAGCTCCGGTCCTGTCAGAGAACTAGGGGAAAGGTTAGACTGAGCGTCACTGGGAGCATCGGAAAGCAGAACTAGAACCCGGTGCTGACCAAGGGTCAGGTAGCGTGACAACCGCTTGCTGATTGGCTGATTCTCGCTGACAATATTGTGAGTCCTTCATGATTGTCTCGTGATTTATGATTTGCTGTGATTTGCTCAGGTATAAAGACCTCTGGATTTCTGTTAATCGGGGTCCCAGTTCTTTGGAAAATATTCCAACTGGGTCCTTATTGCCTGGCAATAAACTCACCTTCTTATTCTCCAATTGCTGCCTCTGGCTGATCCTTATTTTAACCTCACAACGTGTAAATCTTTGCAACACTAGTAATTCAAATAAGCACATTTACTTGGGAGAAAGTCCCGATGATGTTTACTTCTGATTAGACATGCGTAGGATTGCACTGTTAATCTCTGATAGGTCAACAAACAACAACAGCACAGCATGAGATAACTTATAAACTATATAAATCTTGGGGACTGATTTTATATAAGGCATCTTTGGTGTTTGCTTTTCAAAAAAATAATAATCTGATTTTATAGGAAGGGGAGAGAGAAATTGCAGTGTAAAGATGGTTTAAAAGGCAGGGTGCATGGGATGACACACTGTGGCTTTGTGTTTTTTACAAGACGATTTCAATCACTGCCATTTCTTTTTCGAGAAATTGAGATTTTTTAATGAAAGAATAACAAATTAAATGATTAAGCACTGGCTTCCCACAAGTGGAGGGAGAAGAAGTTGAAGGGGTTGGGGCACAGTTGCACAATACAATATAACTTCTGAGGAAGGGGAGGAGGGTGTGGGACATTTTTACAGTAAAGCTGAGAATGGAAGAGAAGGGTTTGACTAGAAGATCCTCGGGATCCTTTCCAACTACAATTTTATGATTCTATAAACTATTTCAAGAGAAAGGGGACTCTTACCAGTCCTTGCTTCTGTTCTTTCTGAGTCCTGGGATGCTAGTCCAGGGAGGAAAGGATGAACATTCAGCTGGGAGCATGGGGCCATTCTGCCAGTATATTGGAACAACCCAATTTGAAGCATGTGAACCAGAATCAAAATGATTGTTCTCATTTTGAGTCAGCTAAGAAAAGGGAAGCCTGGTAGTGATAGACCGGAGACATTGGGAACATGTAAGTGGAAGCTGGTGAGGATTCTACGAGATGGTGAGCTGTGCTCTCTTTCCATTCTCCATCCAGACAAGCAAGAGGCATCCATCAGAATTCAATGACACATTCCAGCCAGGCAAAGGCACTTGAGAGAAAGGTGAAACAGGGCTAGTGAGAGGTGTGGTCAAGAGAGACTTCTAAGGGGCCTCATTTGGATCCTGGTCCTGAGGTCTCCCACTCTTGACTTAGACATTCTAGCTGACAAGATTTGTGAAATATACTCGGAGTCCTGCAATGATTTCATGCTCTTTATTGCAGCTTGTAAAACAGTGATTGGTTTCCCCACAAACCTCAGGCTTTTATATACATTCTTTACACAATGAGTCCCATCTGATTGGCTGATTCTGCTTCCTTCCTGGAGCCTGATTGGGCTGCTACTGCAGGCCAATCAGTTGTTGCATTCTAGGATCCTACTTGCCAATTGTTCTAGGATCCAAGCTTAGTACATAACAGTTTGATATGTTTATCTAATGACAACACTCTTTTTCTTCTTCAGAGTAAAAAGTATAACATTGGGACGAACACTGGGTAGAGATGTGAGGAGAGGCTGTCGCTCAGCGACAGAAGCACTGGCTTTGCCTCCAGATGGTCCCAGATATGGCATCTTCAGTTAAAAGCATCAAATTATTATTATTATTATTATTATTATTATTATTTACTTATACCCTGCCCATCTGGCCGGGCCTCCCCAGCCACTCTGGGCAGCTTCCAACAGGATATTAAAAACACAATAAAACATCAAACATTAAAAACCCTAAACAGGGCTGCCTTCAGATGTCTTCTAAAAGTCAGATAGTTGTTTATTTCCTTGACATCTGGTGGGAGGGTGTTCCACAGGGTGGGCACCACTACCAAGAAGGCCCTCTGCCTGGTTCCCTGTAACCTCACTTCTCACAGTGAGGGAACCACCAGAAGGCCTCAGTGTCCAGGTTGAATGATGGGAGGGGAGACACTCCTTCAGGTATACTGGGCTGAGGCTGTTTATGGCTTTAAAGGTCAGCACCAACACTTTGAATTGTGCTCGGAAACGTACTGGGAGCTAATGTAGGTCTTTCAGGACTGGTGTTATATGGTCTCGGCAGCCACTCCCAGTCAGCAGTCTAGCTGCCACATTCTGGATTAGTTGTAGTTTCCGAGTCACCTTCAAAGGTAGCCCCATGTAGAGTGCATTGCAGTAGTCGAAGCGGGAGATAACCAGAGCATGCACCACTCTGGCAAGACAGTCCACGGGCAGGTAGAGTCTCAGCTTGTGTACCAGATGCAACTGGTAGATAGCTGCCCTGGACACAGAATTGGTCCTTGCCTCCATGGACAGTTGTGATTGGAAAGTAGCAGGTGATTGGAAAGACCTCACTTAGAGACCATGAAATTCTGCTGTCAGTCAGAGCAAACAATCAACCCAGTATTAGACGGTTTCCTTTATTCTTAAGTTCACATGCAGCCATAACCAACTCTAGCTTGAGGCACCTGAGCTTAAGTTGGAGCCAGAAGTGCATTTGAGCAGGTGGCTGGGCAAAGGCTTCATAGTCCCTTCTAGTCAGGTGGAAGGTAATGCTGTACATCCCTTGTCCCTTCTTGCCTAGAGAGGGTTGCCCAGAAAGTTCACAGTAGTTCATCAGGCTAGTCTCAGACCCCGAGGCACCCGATTCAGGCTTTGAAGATACACACAAAAACAGAGAAAAATATGCAACACTGAGCAATTCCTTCTTTCGACAGTCAGCACATTTTTGTGCCATGAGAGCAGTTCAGAGCATCCATGCCTTCGATTTCCTCCCACTGTGCTTTCAGCATCTTCAGTCAACTGTGATTTCACTCCTGTTGATCAGAGGGCTAGTCCCACAACAGTAGCATTTCCCTCAGAAGTAGGCATGTATTGAATCTGGGGTGTGAAGTGGGCAAGTTAGAAGTATCTAGTTACAGGTATTTCTGCAAAAGAAAAAAGAAAAAACCCTGTTCCTTATTAATCAACATTTCTATGAGGAATGGGTACCATCTGCTCCAGAAAATTTACTCGTCTCCCTTGGGCATGGCAAGGATTAGTTACGGTTTACGCAGCGCTTTGTAAATTTAAAGCCCTTCTGAATGTGCACCGTTAGTCTTCAAGATTCAACAGAAATTTGACCTTGAGAGGGGAAAAGATTAGTCCATTTCCTGCAGGGAAAATGTGCAATCCAGGGAACTCCATAGTAATGTTAAGGCAGTAAAGAGCCTAAGAAATAAAACAAAACAAATGCTGCCTGAAAAGAAAAATACAACAGAGACTTCCACTATAAGCGGTTCTAAAGCTCTACCAGTGTGGGAATAGCATCACCGACAAGGAAGATGCTCCGGCACACAGGAATAGAGATGGACAGTTTCTATTACTGTTCTAGTGAAGTTTCATTAGGTTCTAAATTCAATAAGAAAATAGGGTTCTAACAAAGCAAAATGTACACCCAATTTTTCCCTCCTCCTCTGAAACATGCAAACATAGTGTATGTATTTGTTGTCTGATAGAGACTTTTATTTGCATGTTCAACAACAAAACCACATCCGTTGTGGCAAACGTATCTGCTCTATTTGAAAATTGCATGCATGTACAAGCTTTTGAATAGCTAGAGCAATGCGAAAGCAAGTCCATGTAAGTTGATTGTTTAAACTGACATAAATTGTAAAGCCACACAACAACTGAACAACTAAAGCCTTTCTACTCTAGGGAAGGCATGAAACCCTATAGATGCTTTACAAAATTCACTGCAAGCTTACTCTAGATTTTTTTTTTTAAAAAAAGCCTGCAAACCATTGTACACTGTAGTTATTTACAGAGGAGCGGCTGCAAGGTTCTCTGGAGAATTCAACACTTTGGTAGAGAGCCATCAGTTCCCAGATGAACAAAAGGAGAAGGATAGATGGGTTATATGCCAGATGACTTAAAGAGCTGGAGAAAATCAAAGCACGACTACAGAAAAGCCTCTTGGGAGAAAGCAGCAGAGGAGCCAAAGTTGAAGGACATCCAATCCTAAAAGCTAGGACAGCTAAAGGCAAAGATGGGAAGAAAGGAATAATGAATGCATTCAAAGGTTAGCCCTCCAGAGAGTAATCATTAATTACTGGACATGTTTAATGAATCAAAATATCCGCTGGCAAATACAATTTCCTCTGACTTCCATAATTGCAAGGCCATACATTTTAGTTTTCTGAATGAATAAAGGAAAAGATTTATCAGAATAAATAAAATGCAGCCCTCTCCCCATCTTCCACAAAATTAACGAAACGAAAGATGCACTTCAGTTGGTAGAGCACAAGACTCTTAATCTCAGTGTCGCGGGTTTGAGCCCAGCATCGGGCAAAGGATTCCTGCATTGCAGAGGGTTGGACTAGATGACCCATTGAGTCCCTTCCAACTGCACAATCCTGAGATTCTATTATTCATTGTCAGTATTATTTCCCCCCAGACATTTCATTACCCTCAACCATTATATAAAAGCAAAATGGTTTGTTTATTTTAGTAGAATTGCTTTAATGGTACAAACCAGCATCTTTTCTTGCTTGCACTAGCAATGATGATAATAGAGACAGGATGAGTTCTAAAAGTATAATTCTCTAGGGGACTAATGACACCTAACATTTGGAGAAAAATAAGAATATTTGAATATAAACTCCTTAATATTAATTGTGTGCTTATGTAATGCCTTTCCTCCAGCACTAGAGTCTCAACATCAATAACAAGAGCCCACATAAGGTTTTCTTTTCATTTTTATAAGCTTGTTTGATGCCGGGACTATGTGTGCATAGCAGAAAAGGCCAAAATGCAACTTTTGAAGGTGGGCAGACATTCTAGAAAAATTAAAGAGAAGATGATATTCAGTCCTTGGTGAGAATATTAGCAATGCTGCTGTTCATAAATTCCTGGGTTGAACAAATTGATGACCATAAGTCGATATGGTGTCCTCCTTATTTTACTGACCATGTAGGCTGATGGATTATATGATGGGGGTCCAACCATCTTTGGAGCAACACATTAGATGTCCCTTTCAAAAGCAAAAAAGAAAGAAAGAAGAAGCACCTATAAGGTCCCGCTTAACCCAATGAAATGAGCAATGAGTCCTTTAAAAGTGAGCCCTTTAAAAGAGGCCCTGTGGATACAGAGTACACATGTTCCATGGGGCCTCTTTTAAAAGACTCAGAGTGTAGCAGGAATGTTTACTTACAATACAAACCTTTATTAGCATTACAAGTTAAGACATTTCAAATCTGTGGGGCAAATTGAAAAGGGACAGGAGTAAGGTTGTCGAGGGTCACAAGGCACTCAATTGCTCTGCTTCACCCTGTCTATTCCAGGGATGATTCATTAAGAACCCTTTCGAGTGAGATGGAGATTAAAAAGGAAGCCACTGAGGTAGTAACGTCCTTGTCTCTGTCCACTAGGAGGAACCTCATTTGGCTTTCTCTCAGAGCCGTGGGTCGCAGGTCCAGCATCTTGCTTAGCATCTGTTTGCAGGGTCTGCTGTGCAAAGGGCAGTCCAAAAGAATATGGTCCAGTGAATCTGGCACTCCCTGTTTCCAAGCATACACCTCTCTTATAATAGCAATGGAGCCCACCTGAGAGGTGCCAGAACTTAATCCCCATGAGTTACAGCTGGAAAAAAAGCCCTGTTTTAGTTAAAACAGCATATAGAAATGCATTATATTGGGGGATTTTTTTGTGCTAGAAATCTGCACATTAGGAGAAATTCGTACTAAAATGTTGACCATTTTCATTATGACCTTGTGGAAATGTGGAGAGCTGAATTTCAGACTGGAAAAATGAAGAACTGATAGAAACCAGAATTGACATATATGCCCATCGCTACGTCCCAGAGAAGGTCCTTTCACACGTCACCACACTAGGCACTTCACCTAGTGAGAAGACAACAAGGAAAGCTTCCTCCATGGCCAGGCTGGTATTGGGAGAGACATTTCTTCGGGTATCAGATAATGATTGTATCTGCTACTTCATAAAGGTCAACCCCCTCTGCAGCACGCTGTGGAAGCCATAGGGTTGAAGCTATGAGTTCTGCCATAATGATTCATGCACTATCCACTTAGGTCCAGGACCTAAGCCATAATTTTTGTGTGGCAAAAAGCCCTATTGATTTCAAGAAGACTTGCCTTCCTATGCATTTTTACTCAGAAGCAAGCTCCACTGAGGTCAATGGGTCTTACATCCACACAAAGGTGCTTAGGATCAGGGTGTGTGTGTATTTGAGTGTGTGTGTGTGTGTGTGTATGTGTGTGTGCGTGTACCCACATACCACCCCCACCACCCCCAGTATTAGGCTTTCAGAATTACACTTAAGTTGAAGGATGCAGTCATTTCTGCCGCAGCACAGTCATAACACAATCCTGTAATCTACTACAGAGTTTTACTGCTGGTATGACACATTAGCAAGCCTAAGAGAAATTCAGCAGAAATTAAATCAGCGTGTGTTTCGCTGACAGATTGTTCTGATTGAAATGTTATTAAAATGTTAATTATGTCAACACAATGAAATAGAAATATAATGCAATGTTGTAAGCCATATGTGCCATTGGGTATTAGAAAATAAATAGCCTTAAGTACATTATTATTTAAACTCAGAACTCACAAATCACTTACGAGGAGGGATACACACTAGAGAAAGATGGTGACCGAAATGTAGAAAACAAAGATGCTGATGATACCTCAGTAAACAAAGCAACTGAAAATTATCAAGGGGACACCTGGAATGGTCACACAAATTGCTGCCCAGTAAGAAACTCAGGAGAAATTTTAGTATGGATCTTCTTTTTCCTCCCTGCACACAAATGGTCCAAGACAGAGAGAGGTGAGACAATTAAATGATTTAATGTGGAGCTAATGCAGATATCTAGGTACAGAGTTACAGGTATTGTCATCCAACCACTATGCAAGCATAAAAAGAATAGTGGATGATTCCAAGTAAATATTTGTCCAAGTGGGATACCTGAATGTGACTGGCTTCATTAACTTTACAGGAGTCAGCTGTTCTCTCCATGTGTTATGATGCTTTATCATTGACGCTGTGAACCGAATGCTATTTTCTTGCTATGCTGTGTATTGTATATAAAAAACTTAATGTGAGGGCAGTACATCCATACTGCCAAGGAGCTCCAGGAACCAAGAGCCAGCAGCAGAGCATGAAAGGCACTTCTGCCTCCAAGGGGGAGTGGGAGGGAAAGAAGAAGAGTGTGGCTGCCATTACTGCCACTGATGACTTCAACAAAAATAAATAAATTAAATGCAGGGCAAAAAGAGGAAACACAACATCAGTTGTAGTGTCCCTTGTAGTCCTGTAAGGTTGGCTGCTACTGAGCAACTGATATTACACAGTCAAAATCCAGATATGCAGTCCATTATTCTACTACACAATTGCAATCAGATTATGAGTGGTCTGTTATGCAGTGCTCAATAGTCATCTTTCCCTATCTTTTCAGCATACATGTGTCAATAGTTCCTCCTAGGGCTGATCTTGGCCGGGTGGAAATACTTTTCAGATTGCTACTCGCCTACTAGAATGTAAGTGACAAAAGCGAGCAGGCAGTAGATCACACCATTCAAGTTGGAGGTAACACCACACAGACTTGGCGGAGTGTCAGGTGTAATGAGCCCAGCAGCTCATTCTCGGTAGGTCTTGACCCGTGGATGCTTTGCCAAGACTGAAAGTCCCCACCTCTCCAGGGTTTTCCCCCAAGCAAATGGAGACTGCACCTGTGTGATGCCAACCTCTCTTCCACCCTCTTTATGCCTCCTCTGGTTCTGGGAGACAGGGAAAGGGGAGATTGTCACAGCAGGACTCTTTATCAGCCTGGCTCATCTCTGCCTCCTGGTCTCCTTTACCCCACTCTCTTGCGTCAGCTTCTGCCACTGATTCTGGACTGATCTCTGCCACAGACTTTCTCAGCTCATGAAGCCCAGTTACCTCTTCAGCTTCTGACACCTCCTGCTCCTCCTCTTCTCCCTCATCGTCATCTCACCATTCTCTAACTCTTTGCTTGGTGGTTCCTCAGCTGGTTCCTCCCACCATTTTTCTACATCCCACCAGTTCATGGCAGAAAGTCCCATTAAATGACATGGTAAACAGGATTTAGAGTAAACAGGCATCAAAAGTGTCTTTCCAATAGAGCTCTACAGCTTACTGAGAAATCCCACTGCACTAAATGGGGCTTACTCTTGGGTAAGAAGATACAGCACTTTGGGTTCTCTTATTGATTCTGGCTATTCAAAAGGAGGATATTTGGAATGCAACACTGGTATTTTCCTTCTGAATGCCCCCCTATTTGCATAACAGCCTGTTTTCCAGGTTAAATTTCTGTTTGTTACCTTCTAGGTCTTCTTATATTAATAGCATTATTTGTCTTTAGTGGTGTTTTGCGGTAAACTAATTTATTATGGTCTCCAACTGCTGTTGATGTGCTGCTTACACTTTCTTCCAGTTCATTAATAAAGATGTTAAATGCAACTGAGCCTGACACTGATCTCTGCAGTACAATAGTGTGTTTCTTTTAGCTGTGAAAGGATTAATGCAGGATTACAGAAGCAGAAAAGGAGATCCTTAGATTAAGGGAATATAAAATTCTGGACTACTGCATTAAGTCGCAATATTTGTCATAAAGGTTTTAACACATTGCTGGCCACGTTGTATCAGCTCATGTACAAGTAGCAGCCAGGCATCTGCAGAAACATATAAAGACAAAGAACAGATTTAAGTTGGAACCACTCCTCTAATTGGGTTTTGACAACATTTTTTAGTTTAGGAGGGAAAGCGAGAAAGAAGGGTGGAGGTGGGTGCAGGATGTGCAGAAAATCTCTCATGATACTAGGACACAGGGGCATCTACTGAAGCTGAAAGGAAGGAGATTTGGGAATGACAAAATGAAGTATTTTGTAACAAGGTGTATTTGTTGCCAGAGGATTTGGTGATTACATTACAGTGGTACCTTGGGTTAAGTACTTAATTTGTTCCGGAGGTCTGTTCTTAACCTGAAGCACCACTTTAGCTAATAGGGCCTCCTGCTGCCGCCGCGCCACCAGAGCACAATTTCTGTTCTCACCCTGAAGCAAAGTTCTTAATCTGAGGTACTATTTCTGGGTTAGCGGAGTCTATAACCTGAAGCATATGTAACCTGAAGCGTATGTAACCTGAGGTACCACTGTACTTACATGAATAGGATGGGTCCACTGGTAAGGGCTGCAGGACCATGCCCTTAACACTGCCGCCACATTCAGGCACTGCAGTTTGCCTGTCACTGTGCATGGCAATAAACCCCTAATCACTTTTAGGGTTCTGCATGGTGTGGGGAGCTGCAGAAGTTATGGTGATCACAGTGTAGGGGTGTCCAAATCTGTCACTTTCGGATTCTCTCAGTTTCTTATTTTCCCATTGCTAGGTTCAGTGTGGTTCTCCACGTTTCCACATCAGTTTGTGCATTTAAAGAACATGAAACAAACAATAAACTTGTGAGAATTCAGCAGCATTTTATTTTGAGTTTCTCCTTTATACACATTTTTGCAAAGCTCATTGCCCCCATCAAATGCATTTTGCATGACATTTTCAACAATATGTGCATTTCTATGCACAGTTAATGGGATGCGGGTGGTGCTTTGGGTTAAACCACAGATCCTAGGGCTCGCTGATCAGAAGGTCGGCGGTTCAAATCCCCGCGACGGGATGAGCTCCTATTGCTCGGTCCCTGCTCATGCCAACCTAGCAGTTCAAAAGCACAAAGTGCAAGAAGATAAATAGGTACCGCTCCGGCAGGAAGGTAAACGGCATTTCCGTGAGTTGCTCTGGTTTGCCAGAAGCGGCTTATTCATGCTGGCCACATGACCCGGAAGCTGTATGCTGGCTCCCTCAGCCAGTAAAGCGAAATGAGTGCCGCAACCCCAGAGTTATCTGCAACTGGACACAACGGTCAGGGGTCCCTTTACCTTTATGCACAGTTACCACAGAAAACAACAGCAGGAAAGCCCTGTTGCTTTTATAACGTTTATACCCCGTATATGGACTTCTGAGAGGCATCCAGGAAGCATAATAGGATGCTGCATTACATACATATACCATGGTTTATAATAATGTTTGAACTGGCTGGTTATGTTTTATTCTCCTGGGTTGCTGTTTAACAAAAAGGGCTGCAGCTGTCTTTGGCTTAACAAGGGGACTCGCCTTTGGGGATTTAATTTTATTCAGGGAAAATACCTTTAAAAAAACCAGCACCACAATAGCAGACATACAAGTATGTATTTGTCCCTTTACCAGTGCAAAAAAATTGTCCAAGTTAGATTAAAATCCTGTGGCTTTTGCAGAGGTCTTGAGGTTTTCCAGGTACGATCACATGATTATTTGCCTTTATCTAGACCTGTATTTTTAGGACATTTCACTTTTGTCTCTTTTAAAAAAAGAGAATTTCTATGTAATCTCTGAGGACAGGAAACCTAGAAAAAGGTGGGTAACTTTTGTACACGAAAACATGTAGGGTTATTGAACAAAACCTCACAGAACATTATACCTTGCCTCACAAGCTTTATATAATCCATGCATTCTACAGGGTTCCATTCGTAACTGTTCAGTGCTTGGTGCTCCTTTCCCCAATGTGTCATTAGTAATACATTAATGCAAGGCGTACACCAGTTTCTCCACTTCTCCCTCATGAATAAGGAATGCAATATGCTCAGAAGCCGATCTCACTGCCAGAATGCTTCAAATATGGAGGACTGAACTGTCAAGTGCCTCCAGCCTAGAAGCAGTTATACATTTGGCAGTCACATAAGTCTCAGAAGCCTTTCTGGTGGGTGAATTTGTACTCTGTGCTGTTAAGAGCTCATCCATCTCCCTGCATAGTCAGATCTTTAGTTTAAGGACTGCCCCTCCTGTTCCAGGAAATTGATAACTTCTTCCAAATTGGTTGCACCCGTCACAGATTGCTGACCTCATGTTACAGGATATGCTCCCCCAAGTAAGCCACATTCACTTTAATGGGTCCACCTGTTCAAAATTAGAAACCGCTGGACCCAAGGGAAGGCTTCTTCACTGTAGTAAGTTAAATATATATCTATGCCCCAAAGGTAAAGCCAAAAATATCCTGAGGGACAAAGGTAATGTGACCGCAACTGCTTTTGGAAACCCTTTCTAGCCACAACTGTGGCCTTCATAAAGATGTAACCACAGGGCAAAACCTCTTGAGTGCTCCTGCCTGGAAAAATTACTGTGCTTACTGTTCTTTCCATACTGTTAAAATGCCTACTGCAAAGCTTCTGACTTGAACATACATGGGTTCTTAAGCGTATATCACCTCTTGCGCAAACCTAGCACCCTTAAGTTTATTCAGCTGCAGTGACTTCCGGAAATGCCATCAAATTCTAAATTATTTGAAGTTTTCCACAATAACTTCAGCATTATCTGCAGAATTGCTCTAGCTTCTGAAATGAATGAATGGTTTTGCACTAGATTCGCATCTAGGCGTCTGTGGTTCATGGAAGAAATGGATTATCTTTACCCCTTTGGGTTTAGATGTTGTTTTGGGACTGAGATAGCATTAGTCCTCTTGGTAGGCAATCTACAGTGGGAAATAAATTCTACCCCTAAATTTCATTTACAGCCAGCTTGAATTGCATTTACAATAATGTACACGATCATTTCTCGCATGATAGTGATCAGGAAACAACTTGAATATCTGGGCCTAGGGCTAGTTGTGCATCATCTGCTGCAATGTACAGCAGAGGAGGAGAAACTCTGCCCCAGATGTTGCAGGACTACAACTACTATAACTACAACTACTGCCCATGCTGCCTGGGGTTGATGGGAGATGGAGTCTAACAATATACAGTAGTGCCTCAAGTTACAGACACTTCAGGTTACAGATGCTTCAGGTTACAGACCCTGCTAACCCAGAAATAGTACCTTGGGTTAAGAACCTTGCTTCAGGATGAGAACAGAAATCGTGCTCCGGCGACGCGGCGGCAGCGGGAGGCCCCATTAGCTAAAGTGGTGCTTCAGGTTAAGAACAGTTTCAGGTTAAGAACGGACCTCCAGAACGAATTAAGTTTTTAACCCGAGGTACCACTGTATAGACAACCAAAGGTGCGAGCCTTTGGAGTCCAGGATTAATCCTTTAGCATGTGTTTTTAAGTGATCAGAAACTGCATTGTTTGGCTCAATAAGCTGTTGGTTTGGTGTACCTTTTACACAGCAAAGCACCAGATCAAACTCTTAGATTTGAGAGATAGTGGCAAAACGAAAACATTAAATACATAATTGGCGTATGCTCACTGCGTGCAGTTTGAAACCCATTAAATAGGCTGGCATCACTAAGGCGCTTGCTGTGCTCATCATGGTTCAAAGATTGAGGTCCTAGTTGTTGTTGTTGTTTAAAAAAGGAAGGTTCAAAATGCAGTCAAATGTGTGATTAGGTTGTCAGTTTCCCATCTAGACGCATGGATGGCATCAGCCACATAGTTAGCTAAAATATTGCTCCTGGCACCTAAGAGATGTGGATTTAAAAAAGAAGAAGAAGCAGCAGCTATGATTTAAAAAGAAAAGAAAAACACCAATGACATTTTTAGTCTTACCTGATTGGCCATGGCTTCAAGCAATAAACAGCGTTTCCTCTTGAGAACCTCAAATGCCAGACATGACATGCAAAGGTAATGTTCTTTCTGACTCATTAGCTATGTCATGCAAAGTCTTAAATGGCTGGTAAATAAAGCTGAGAAAAACATCTCTCCCTCAAACATCCCTCAATCTTACTAATCAACCCAGCTCTTTCATGAATAGAATATGTGGGAATTAACATAGACATTATAAGTAAGAAGTACAGGCATTCACAATTCGAATAGATAAAGGAATCTTGTTAATTTCTTCTTCTGACACCCCTTCTAGCTCATAACATATTAAGGCAGTGGTTTTCAACCAGCATGCCATGGCACCCTGAGGTGCCTTGAATAATGCTCAGGGGTGCTGCAGGCAACACTGGCCTTTGTTCCTCTTTCTTTCCCTCCCTCCTCTGATAACTTCTCAGGTCTCTGCCTCCCAAAGGCTTGTGCAGCAGTTTGTTCTAGCAGCCCTGGCTACAAAATCCCCAGACAAATGGTGCCTCTGGGGCTGGCTGGGGGAACTGAGGTGACCTCGGAGTACACAAGCAAGTGGGTGAGGGACCCCAGCCAGCTGGTCTGTCAGCCCTTGCTCTTGGGAATGGATGGACAAGTGGGAGGCAGGGCAGGCAGGCTGGTGCTGCACTGGTCTTTATTGTGATTGCTGTGTGCAATATGAAAAAAAACACTGGAAATTCTGTTTGTTCATTGTGCAATACACCAACACAACTAAAACAAAGAAAACTGTTTAAATTGGTTGAACTGGACCTTTGCCTTAGGAGTAAATGTACAACAGGTCTCTGGGTTTGATGTTGTGCGACTGAGAACCAAAGGAATGAATCTTGTTCCCAGCTAAAGATACTTGATCAATATCAATAAATCTGATAGGATTATGAGGATGAGAAGTGAAAGAATGCCAAGTCTGTATACGTTCAAGTGAACCTTCTGTGATGAGAGATTAGTTTTGTTATATCTTTGTAGGACCTTTATTCAACATGAAAGAGACACTCCTCTCTTTAATAAATGAGCCAGGAATCAATTAAGGATCTAAAAGACTCACAAACAATTTAACAAAGTTTCAGATCGTTTAATTGCTTGTGCTGCTTCTTTGTAATCACTTTGTAGCATAGTTTCTCTTCTTTCAAGTGTCTGAGCCTTCTATAAACTCTCCTGGGAAATCTAAAGCCAAATTAATGTTTCAATTATATATACAAACATCTGTGTCAGTAATATTTAAATTACGTAGCAATGAAAAGACTGAGGATTTTTTTTGTTAAAGGCTGGTTTCTTTGGAAAAACCAACTCTAATTTTTTTACTCCCAATTCAGGTATCTTTGCAATGATATGACCCGTAATCAACATACTTTGCATAATAAAATCACATTCTGAGATATTCTAACTGTGCCATATACTGAAAATGGCATCACTATTAATCCAGAACCTTTGTTAAATCCACTATTTTGACCTCCTTTGAGGAGATGTAGAATTTGGCTTCCCCCCCAAATCCCATAGCTCAGCCTGCTACTAGGGATAACATCTCAACCACAAAACGTATTTTGTGTTTGAAAGCCATTAAAACTAGAACAAGAAGGCACCCACAGAATGATTTTGGGCTAAGGCAGGTGTAGGTAACCTCTGACCCTCTGGGTGTTGCTGAACAATAACTCCCATCAGCCACAACAATCATGGTCAATAGCCAGGGATGATGGGAATTTTAGTTCAACAACATCTCAAGGGCCAAAGGTTCCTCACACCATGCAGTGATTAAAATATTGCCAACACTTCCTTTCATGATTTGAAGTAATGGCATCACTTCAAATTAGTAACTGTGGCATATAAACATAGAGTCTTCTCTGCTTAGTTATTAACCACAAGCTACCCTAGTCTCCTTATTATCTAATCTAATATTATCCTATTTTTGATAAGCAGTTCAAAGAAAGACTTTCCAAGGGAGAAGCAGTTTCCAAAGCTTCCTTCCCATCTGTCAACAAAGCTGGATGGTAGAATCGTTCCCTTCTCTCTGACTTGGGGAGATGGGAGAGGTGCCCCAGAACTTTGCCACTGCCTCCTGCCCTCTGCCCCTTGGCACAGGGAAGACTGGTGGGAAACCTGGGTGGTGGAACTCTGTGCTGTTCTGTCCCTGCCAGAGCCTCCCTTACCTATGTTGTTTCTGTGGTGGTGGTGGGGCGGGCAGGGCACTCACGGGAGTGCTGCCTGTTCCGTTCCCACCACCTGAGGCAGCTGCTTCCACCTGTGTCATGGGTGGGCTGGCTCTGGTAGAGACAATACTGAGTTAGATGGAACAATAACAATATCTAACTCAGCATAAGGCATCTTCCTGTCTTCCTATATAAGGCATCTTTTAAAAGTCAGAAACAAAGGCACTTCGGATATAGACACTTTTGGTGAGACTTGGCTTCCATTCTTTTCCTTTATAAACAAGACAGAAAATACTTTTATTCCACCCACAACACAATAATCTCTGTGGAGAGGATACTTGAATTGACAATGCATAAATAAACATATTGCTTGTGTATTGTGTACTGCATATGAAACTCAATAAGAATGTACCACTGAACAAGTCACTGTAGTTATATGTTGTTCTTCTATTTAAATAAAAACCAATATAATAAATAATAATAATAATAATAATAATAATAATAATAATAATAATAATTTTATTTATACCCTGCCCATCTGGCTGTAAAAGTCATTACATATATAAGATATATATCATTACATATATAAAGTCATATATAAGATATATAAGATACATATATAAGATATATAAGATACATATATAAGATATATATCATTACATATATAAAGTATAATGTAAAAGTCATTACATATATAAGATATCAAAGCTGGCCATCTTAAAGTTGGAAAGGCACACTGGAGGAAATAATGTTACTTGTAGCTGATAATACCACTTCAGATATCTAAACTGTATTGAACAGATTACCACAGTGTGAAGACTTGCAATTTATTACACAGTCTATAAATACAGAATCTTCACTCAGCCTAGATAGGGGACGTATGTTACCTTTTTGTTCTTATTATGAGTTTGAACTGTTATAACCTTGCCTAGAGCTATGCTTAGTCATTGGACTATGATGCTCTCTGAGTCATATCACCCTTTCTTCGGCTTAATTTATTTGGATGGTGCAAAATGTTTCAAAATACAAAATACCCAAACATATTGCCGCACCACTCAAAACACAACACTCATAAATAGAAGCTGCTAATGGACTATAACTGGGGCAGGGAGACTCCCAGTGTCCACATGCCATTGGTGGGTGGAACAACATATGAAATGGTTACCTTTACACAATAGGCTATTTTGTTACATGTAATCATGTGCTCCGTTCTATTCCCTATTAAGGCAAGCAAGATGCATTATCAGAATTCAAGGAAACATTATTTCCAGGCAAAAGCATTCCAGGTGTGAGGCTGGACCACTGAAGGGTGCGGCCTAAGTAAAGGATGTGGTGTAAAAAAAGATTTAGAGGGCTGTATTTGGTCCCCAGGCTGGAAGTCCCTCAGCCTTGCACTAGATCATAGGGTCCATTAGAAGTGGCATGCATTTTAGTCAACAAAAATTCTATATACAGTGGTACCTCGGGTTACATACGCTTCAGGTTACATACGCTTCAGGTTACACACTCCACTAACCCAGAAATAGTGCTTCAGGTTAAGAACTTTGCTTCAGGATAAGAACAGAAATTGGGCTACGGTGGCACGGCAGCAGCAGGAGGCCCCATTAGCTAAAGTGGTGCTTCAGGTTAAGAACAGTTTCAGGTTAAGTACGAACCTCCGGAACGAATTAAGTACTTAACCCGAGGTACCACTGTATTATTAAAGTGATATCGTCTCTGTTGTCTGTAATTAAAATATCACTTGGCAACTAAAATACTACAGTTTTGTATAATATACAACAGCAAGAAGGCATAAGAAAATAATTCATGACATACTTCTATTCTGGCGGCAGTGGCAGCAACAACCCCCTCTTGATGGATTTCAATATATGCCAAGTGTTAAAGCTTAGATTTATGTGCCAGACAGCTGCTAGCATGCACTGACTGAAGTATTGCTACACCTCGACAGCAGAAGAGTCCAATATTTAGTAGGATTTGGCTTGAGTGAGGTTTATGTCTGGTCTATACTTTCAAAAATGTCTAAACATAAAGCGAATGGTGATTGTGTTTATCTGAATGCATGAAACGCTTTGTTATGGTGCCTTGCTACACCTGTCCAATCTGCGCTGACCAGATGAGAAAACTGTCAAGAAGTTGCCACAAGCAACAGATTCAAGTGGAGAACACCATTTTTCTGGTTCCAGTCTCCATCTCTGTTTGTCATTTTTTTTAAAAAAAAAAACCAAGCTCCAGTCCGTCCAAATATTTTAATTGCTAACTTTCGATGTGAAGATTTGTACAGCTGGCATTGTGCACAGTTGGGAAACCACTGATGATGGTGGACAACAAAATGAGGCAGAATTTTTCGCTATTTCCAGTACTTGTACAATAAGAAAAGGGCAAAGAAAAGTTGCCAGATTATCTGCAGCAGTGTGAAAAGAGGCAGGTGTGGATGAGGTGGCAAGTTTCTGTTTGGAACAATAAAATTTCTTGGTTAAATTGCCAGAAATCTCATGAGAACTGTTATTAGGGCCAGGGTCTCATGTGATTTGGGGAGAGAGGCACCCCCCAAGTAGTGGTGGAATATGCCTTTTGTATGGTAAGAAAGTGAAGGTACCCAGGCTGCAGAGTACTTAAAATGTCTGAACTGCATATCAGAAATTTCATGCAATTAATCCAGTGAAGCTTGGATTTATCCCAACTGGAATCCTTTTGACCATATCTGTAGAATCCTCATAAAAACACAGCAACTAAATCCCACCCATGTCTACAAAATGAAATCTTTTATTCCTCAAATACAACTGCATATCAATACCCATCAGTTCTATTCTAGGGTGGGTAAATGATTCAATTGGAGGATATAAGAGAAGGGGGGGGATGTCAATCATACCGTGCTGGTTGAAACTTCCTACATACAAAGGGACGCAGGTAGTGCTGTGGTCTAAACCATTAAGCCACTTGGGCTTGCCAATCAGAAGGTCAGCGGTTTGAATGTTCGTGACAGGGTAAACTCCCATTGCTTTGTCGCAGCTCCTGCCAACCTAGCAGTTCAAAAGCATGCCTGTGCCAGTAGATATATAGGTACTGCTGTGGCAGGAAGGTAAACAGTGTTTCTGTGCACTCTGGCTTCCATCACAGTGTCCTGTTCCACCAGAAGTGATTTAGTCTTACTGGCCACATGACCCAGAAAGCTATCTGTGGACAAATGCTGGCTTCCTCGGCCTGAAACAAGATGAGCACTGCACCCCATAGTCACCTTTGACAGGACTTAACCATCCAGGGGTCCTTTGCCTTTACCTTTTTTACGTACAATATACCTTACATCGTGCACTGTTACAAAGCACATTTCAAAACAAAGTTAGGGTTGGGTGTTAATCAATCAATTCAAGCTATTCAAATACAGCACAAAATAGTACAGAATAATCATCTACTGTCTCGGAAAGATTAGCATCTTGAATTAATGAGTCAGAGACTTCAGCATGTCAGAAGGAAAAAGACTGAATTTTTCAATGCATCTCTGTTTGGAGGTGGAGGAACATTTTGACTCTTGGTGTGGGAGACAAGGTGATGAAATTACTTGCATGTTTATTATTGATATTTATTTATTGTCTTTTACGTGTACGTGATTTGAAGAAGCTTCCTGACCAACCTTAAGGGTAGCCCTAGAATGATAAAGCACCTTGCAAATCCAACCCTGGGGTTACAAATGCATGGACAATGGTGGCCATGCATTTAACCCTGATTCAGATCAGAGGATACCATAAACCGTCAGAGGAGAAGAAGAAAAATGTTGGGGCATATGTGAATGCAGGCACCAAACACAGGCTAGTTTTACAAATTGGTCTTTTCGGGGGTTTCTATCCTTGGTAGCAATAACACATTGACTATTCAGGACATTGCTATCTCTTTACTCTCACAGCGAGGAAATTAAGGGAAAAATGGATTAAGTGTCTTTTAGGTTGATTGCTCATTGTGGATTGTTGCTCTTAAATAACGCCATTCAATATTATACCGGTGAAAGAAATAAAATTGCAATTAAGGATGCCAGAAAGCCTCTGTGCGCATTCCCAAAGAAGCTGCCCACTCACTAAATGCCAGGAAGCGCCAAAAAGAGCTCATCCATAGCTATCTAGGAATAGCAAAGAAAAGTATGCTGGCAGCTGTTCTGCGGGATTTGGATAGCACACTTATTCAATAAAATATACCCATATATCCACAGCATCTTGACGTGACAAGTTTCTACAGTCTCCCATCAAACTAAACTACACAAAAGAACACCCATTATTCAAGTCTCAGTTATCCAGAGTCACTGTATGTTTTCCACACAGTTGCAGGTCAGGCTAATCTCATGTGTGCTGCTTTAATCTATTATTTGAACTTCTGATTATCCAAATGATGTTGGCTACGTCCCTTCAGCCATTGGGATAAATTAGATTTTATTTCATTGACTGCTTCCCTAAAGCGTAGCCTTTAACGTCAATGTGCCTAGGAATAGCTACATGGAAGATAAAATTAACAGCAATAAGTGAGTATAATGCTTATAGGTCCCTAGCTATTTTTAATTTCATATTCATTAACAGTTAATTCCCAGGTCCTCATAAAACAAAGCATCACTCACCACCTGTATGGTAGGCTTAGATCCCATCCTTCCCACATATATTTGGCTTCAATTACAAAAAATCAGACTTAGCCCTAGATCAGTGTTCCTCCACAGCTGTTGTGAAAAAATTATTGTGTGAAGCATCCTTACCTCTTCCCACATTGCTTTATTGAATAGTATTTGAAATAATAATGGTTGAGTTTAAAATCATCTCTATCCGCCCACCTAGAACTATTTCTGAAATGTAATTCTGAAGTAGTGTGGTTCTGGCAAAAGCTTGGCAAAAACACACAAATATAGTAACTGGAACATACCAGTTGGGTGGTATTTATCATCACCATGGCCAGCCTGCAACTAGCTTATTTGAAAGAAAATCATAGTGGGGGGAAATTGGTGATCAACCAGCTGTTGCATGGTTTTATTTAATTTAGGCCAGCCTCAAACATCAAGAAGTTATAAGGCATCTTCCCATCATTGAGTTGACTGTAAATATGCCCTTCTCTTTTGCCACATGCCTCATTGTTCAAAATAGTAATTAAACAATCAATTTTTCATTATTATTTAAGAGATTTCTGAATTGCCTTTCAGCATATAAAAGTCTTCACAAGGTGGCATATGATTTTCAGGTTGTAAGCCAAACCTCATTTTCCTGGGAATAAGCCCTACTGAATACAATAAAATCCAGCAAAATTTTCAATCTACTCTTTTGTAAGAATGTTAAGATTTAAGATTTGATTATTAGGAAGTCTAACCTTCTCCTTCTATATATGTATCGATTTGATATAATTTTTAAATCACAGAAGATGAGGCTATGTTTAATCCAAAGCTTGATCACATTCCTTTAGGATGATAAATTAAAAGGTCCTTTAACTTTCCCATGGTATCATTCACTTTTGCTCCACAATAAGTAGAAACGGTTTGTAATAAGAACCATACTGGAGACTCTTAATCATGACTTGTAATTACCTTAGGTATTCTTCCATAATACATTCCAAAATTAAATAGGAATGGAAACACTGTATGCAACATTGTTCACCTGGGAGAAGAATGTGAATTAAAATATGCTGATATAACCCAGTTGTTTACAACACAATTTGCTGCAGGAGATGCAAATGTTGGGAAATATTGCTACACCGAAATAATTGGAATAGAAGGAAACTGTAAAATAATAGACTTGTGTCGCCTAACCTAATAATTCCTTTGAGCTGTGGGAGCATGTGGAGTTGAGTATGTACTAGGCCTACCCTGTTTGCTCCAGTAGGAGGGCTACTCTATGAACCCAAAAGGGATTCTTGGCATCTGCAGGTAAGTTGAGATGAACTCCTGTCTAAAACCCTGGTGAACTGCTGCTGATGTGTGGTGCAAGCAGGCCTTGCTCCAGCAAAGGAACAATTAGGAACTCCTCACCTTCTTAAACTCTCATAGACTCATAGAATTGTAGAGTTGGAAGGGACTATGAGGGTCGCCTAGTCCAACCCCCTGCAATCCTTTGCCCAATGTGGGGCTCAAAGTCTGATCTCTCTTTAGCTCCTTATCTTTTCCAGCCCTCATAGGACCTTAGTGACACATGGCCACAGCCAATTCTGTTCAGTTCATTTTTATTATGGAGCCCGCCCTGTGGAAGACCATCCCATCAGATGTCAAGGAAATAAACAACTACCTGACCTTTAGAAGACAGCCTGAAGGCAGCCCTGTTTAGGGAAGTTTTTAATGATTGATGTTTAAATGTATTTTTAATATTTTGTTTGAAGCTACCCAGAGTGGCTGGAGAAACCCAGCTAGATGTGCAGGGTATAAATAAATAAACAAATAAATAAATTATTGTTGTTGTTGTTGTTGTTGTTGTTAATATTATTGTTATTATTATTGTTGTTGTTGTTGTTAATAATAATAATAATAATAATAATAATAATAATAATAATAATATATCTGGAGGTAACCATAACATAGAAAGCTATCAGCTATAATATCCATAAAACAGAGGTTGAATACCATAAACACATTTATCTTAGCAGGTAAGATTCAATGATAATATACCACAAAGAATTTGTGCATTGGTGACATTTAAAATCAAAGGGTAGTGAAAACTTTGTATGGAATACAGCTTATAAAAGGTCAAGGACCCCTGACAGTTAAGTCCAGTCGCAAACGACTCTAGGATTGCGGCGCTCATCTCGCTTTATTGGTCAAGGGAGCGGGCATTTGTCCGCAGACAGTTTTTCTGGGTCATGTGGCCAGCATGACTAAGCCGCTTCAGGCGAAACCAGAGCAGCGCACGGAAACGCTGTTTACAGCTTGGCAGGATATAAAAGCAACTTCAAAATGAGCTTTATGGCTAAGTGGATTTGAACCCTGGTTTCCAGGTCTTAGTCCAGATATATCAACATAGCTGCCCAATGTGCATTACCTGAAAGCTTCCCAGAGAAATCTGAATAGTTACTGATGGAAGCTCAACTGGATAAACCCTTTATTTCATCTGTTGTGGATCTTTTGTGTGTGTGTGTGCTTTTGAGAGCTCTAATTTAGTTTACCATCTATGAATTAGATAGGTATATACATATTTTTATTTAAGACTGGGGCCTGAAAAGGTGGCCTGAATCTATAATGTTGATGTAAGCACACTGCTAAGATTACTGACAATGCAATTATATTAATGCTGTACTCAAAAGTAAGACCTATTTAGTTCTCAGTGAGATTTACTCCAGGGAAGTGTGTATAGGACTGTAGCCTTTGCTTTCTACATGCTGGGAGCATTAAGTATTCAATCTTCCTTTCCTTTCTAATGTTATAAACATTGCTTGCTGCCTGAGCACTCCACAGTCCTTTGATATCAGATGTTTCACCATAGGCTAAATGTATTAATTTGCATCCTATTTTCAAACACAATAAATATGTTTCTATTTGAATTTAACAAGAAATCCCCCTTTTATATTTCAGGCAAGTAATATATAGGACGTTTTATTCTCTGAACATTTAGTGAGATGGTTAGAAGGAGAAGTGACAAAGATTCAAATTTACATAGTGTTATCTTCATCAGGTTTTTGTAAAACTTAGAAAACGTCATTTAACTTCAGAGACTTCAGCACTGAGAAAACCAAGCATCTTACTTACATGGTGTAGGGCACAAATCACTTCTCAGATTCTTGTACCGAGGAGTGAAAATTGCACACTTGCAGCTGTAGATAAGAGTTACAAATAAAGTATGGCAAGTTTCTGGACAGTTATCACAGATCTGGGGGAAGGGGAATAAAGTAGTGATTTGTTTCACTATTAAGCCACTGTCACGTAAGGGAGATGAATGTGCAATTATCCTGCTTTTTGAAAAACAGCCTTGCACGATTCGCAATAAGGCGTTCCAAAGACCCTACCATGTGTGATCAATAAATGCATAAGGGACTCTGGCCTCCACTGTTGGTATGCCCAGAATGCCCCCATCTCCTGTCCATGCATTCAGCATGCATGAGAAGGGTCTGTACAGGAGAACAAATTCTCCTTATGAGAGAGTCTCCTGCTCCAATCAAGCTCTCCCTTGTATGAAGGCTCTCTGTGTAGGTAGCCCCATAATGATCATCGAATGCATGTGTGATCTAACAAGCCAAGACTCTGATTGGGGAAGGGTAGGTTTTGGGTTTGATTTTATTTAGATTTCAACTAACATGATCACTAATTTACAAGGCCCTTAATAATTTGAGTCCAGAGTACCTCAAGGACCACCTAATCCCTTGTATTTCCTGCTCGATCATCAAGGTCTTCAGGTGAGTCACTGTTTGTGGTTCCCCATGGCTCAGAGGCACAACCTATATCTACCAGGGATCATGCATTTAACATAGTGGGCCTAATTTTATGGAACTTCCTATTGAACATCTGACACCTACTGAAGATTTTTTTAATTCTAGCGGGCATTTTAATTGAAGTTTCCTTTTATAGCTTTAACTGATTCATTATTAGATCCCGGGCCACAGGGAGGTTAGGCTGGCCTTGACCAGAGCCAGGGCTTTTTCGTCAGTGGCCCCAATCTGGTGGAACGCTCTGTCACAAGAGACTAGGGCGCTGTGGGACTTGACATCTTTCCACAGGGCCTGCAAGATGGAGCTGTTCCGCCAGGCCTTTGGCCAAGGCACAGTCTGACCCCCTCTCTCCTTCTGTAATCCTCATAAAACTCTAACCCAGTGGTTGCCATTAATTTGATTCTGACTTGATTCTAGAATGTATTTTAATTAATTGACTGTGTGATTTTATGTACACTGTGCTATTTTTACTTGTTATTAGCCGCTCTGAGCTCGGCTTTGGCCAGGGAGAATGTGATACAATTTTTAAAAAATATATATTATTATTGACATCTTTCCGCAGGGCCTGCAAGAACAGAGCTGTTCCACCTGGCCTTTGGTTTGGACTCAGTCTGACCCTTATGTTTCCCTCCCCTTATGGTTTTGAGCTATGGGCTACTATTAAAATGAGGCTGCATTTTCAATTGTATTTTAACCCATATTTTAAATTGGGTTTCCCCCCTCTCCCCTATTATGTTTTTATTGTGATTTTACTGGTGTTAGCCGCCCTGAGCCCAGCTCTGGCCAGGGAGGGAGGAGTATAAATAAAATTTTATTATTATTATTATTATTATTATTATTATTATTATTATCAGTACCGTGTCTCTGTAAACCACCTAGAAGCTATTGTAGATAAGTGGTATATAAGCAGCTTAAATAAATAAATAAAATAACTACATATACATCTCTTCCAAAACACTTAAGTCAAGTTCCAGGGTCATATTTTTGCAGCAGCAAATATATGAGGCTTCAAAGGGAAGTGTGCAGGTGCTAACCTTGGGTCCTCAGGGGACCATCTTTAGGCAAATATGGTGAGGATGTACCCAAAGTTCTGAAAGGCCTTCAAGGTTACTCTGTCAACCAAACCTATCCCCCAGTCTTCCTGCAAATAATGGGAGAAGAAGAATTAAAAAACCATTTGCAGACTGAAACATGCTGCAGACATTCTTAATGAAAATGCTTCAGAATGGGCCTGAGCATAGCAATGCCACTCTCAGGAAAGATTATAAAATGGTGAACACTGTTTCAAGCACTATAGCATTATATGTCATCAGGTGCATATCAGCAGGGATATTACTGTAATAAGCCCTTAATTTCCGTAAGTCCTTGGAGTGAATTGCCTTTCAGGAAAGGATCAAGTGAAGCCTATGATACTAGTAAGAATTGTGCATTTTTAAAAAATGGAAAAAGGACATTGAAAATAATAATATACTTTACAGAGTTGAAGACCAAACCACCGAGGTAGCAAATCTATTTACTTACAGAAGGCTGTTTCGGTAGGCTTCTGCAATAGGGTATCACTTTTCTTAGCAAAAGCATCTGGTGGGAATGAAGCAATGCCCAGATCACATAAAAACAGAATAGTTATCCAGCAGCAGAGCGTACTTTCCTGATGCCTGGGATGTACACAGGGCTCAGGGAGGGTGGTGTGAGAAGGATGCCATGTGCCCTTCAACCCCAGCCTCGCCCATGAGAGGTTAGGATTGTAGGGCGCATGGCTGTTGTGTTCTTTTCACACCACCCTTCCCAGGCCACTAGAGTTTTGTGAGTGGTTTGCCCATTGTATGTGGAAGGTCGCAACCAGAAAGGGGACTTTTGGAAATCCATTGTAGATTTGAAATTTCCTTCTGAGCCCTCTGGATCCATGTCACAAAAACATGGTTTCCTGTAAAAGGTCACATTATAACCAGAAACAAAAATAAATGGAAATATGAGTTGGGTTTTCATTCACTACCCATTATGAGAAGGACTGTTGTCCATACAATCAGTATGGAATGGATGAATCTCTGCTCATTTCACATTTGCCTCTATTTGTGGAGTCTTGCATTTGGGATTTTCACTGTGGAGGCCATCTTTGCTGGTTTCATAACTTCTGCATTAGGAATAAGAGAAGACAGGAGCAAAGGGTGTTCATGATCATGTAGAAATGTAGCATCATAATCAGGTTTGAACTTTTGTTGCTGAAACCCATAGTACACTTCTGGAGGAACACAGGCACAACTGGTCATAACAGCAGCATTGAAACTCTGAAAACCAGAAAGCTACATGTGTTTAGGCCACAATCTCCCACCAATTTCTGCCTGTGTTGAGTATGCTTTAAATATATCAGCCTGAATCTTACACAACTGAAGTGCTGGGTTGTAGTCATAATCATCAACAGAATAACAGGGCATGAAACTTGAATAAAGATAGCACTGCTTCTAATTATATTTTGCTGTTTATCTATTTCAAGTATCCCTTGTGAAGTCTTGCTCTGCTAAGTAAATGACAAATGTTTCAGAAGCCATTTCTATTTGGTAAAAAAGGGTGGAAAGGCAAGTCTTACGTTGGTTAGGAATGAAGCATGGCAGCTGTCCAGGATATGGCAGATATGAAGTGCCACAAATAGAAAATGGGTAAGTAAGGGGAAGGACAAGAAGAAGATGAGGTTTAAACAAGATTAGAAGCAGGGGAACAAGGGAAGGGCTCTGTTTTGATTCATAAGAAAAAATCCATATTAACACAATGTTTGTTTGTTTGATTGATTGGTTGATTGATTGATTGATTGATTGATTGATTGATTGATTTGTATACCCCCAGTCATCCATAGATTCCAGGGCATTTTACAACATAGAAATACAGGATAAAACACACTGCCCAGGGTTGCACCACAGAGAAGTCACTTTGCTGCTGTTAACACAGCAAAATCAACACAAGAGGCACCAGCTACTTGTCTCTGCAGCCACAGCGAGTTCTGTGATTCTCCAGCAATTTGACTTTCTGCGAGGTGCACTCCATTGTCTTTTGAGACAGACAGATGTCAACAACAACAACTGCCTCTGACCATGGAGGCAGAGCATAGCCATCATGGATATCAGCCATCAATAGCCCTCTCCTCCATGAATTTTTGTAATCCTCATTTAAAGCCATCCAAGTTGGTGGCCATTGCTGGCTCATGGGGGAGGAATTCCATAGTTTGACTATGTGCTGCATGAAGTACTTTCTTTTCTTCTTTTGACAAAAGGTAAGAGGAACTCTGTGTCATCATGGGACTCTTGATCAGAGAACGTATGAGTTTACATTGGGGGGCTTCTGAATATTTGCACTGGTGTCCCTGTCATTTTAACATTCCCACACCAAGAACACAAATCACTACATTGTATGAAGTGTTTGTACAATGTAGAGACTTGTGCCTTCCAGCCAAAAGCAAATAGAACTCAGAGGGGAAACGCTAAATAAATCTTTCTCCAAGCTTAGCAGAAAACACAAATCACACAAGCTGTGTTTTTAGAATTTAATGAAGAGTTACTTCATCATGAGAATTGTCTTCCCCTACGCCCATCCCTTTTCAGGATCCCATGTTTCCTATATCTTCATCTATTTATAACTGATGCAGCTCAACTGAAGTTAAAAAAATTCTCCACCCATGCTAAGTTTCAGCTATGTATTGATCAGATGCTTGAGAAGGTTTAACCAGTTCTGCAAAATGACCTTGATGCAGGGTACAAGAAAGCTTTTCTTTTCTTTTACTTTTTCTCCAATCTATTTCCAAAACTAGGTCTTTAATACAAAATTGTCGTCTTTAAACAGCGTTAGCTTTTTTAACCGTTCATGGTAGCAGATGGGTAGTGCTAGATCAATATATATATTGCTAGCAATGAGTTTAGAGAAGGTGAAACAGAAGAGCAGATGGTTATTTAAGGCCACAAACTAACTTTTAATAGAGAAAGTATTATTAAGTTCTTTACATGAACACCTTTTCTAAGGACAGCCAGGGATCCCCACAGCCCATCAAGACTCCTCACAATGAAAAAGCAGAGCTTGATTAAAGTCAAAAACCTGCAATGTGAATGCAAGGTATTGATGTATTTTTGTATGACTTGGGGATACTTGTTATGGCATTGAGAACAGCTGATCATATAAAGCAGTGTGGGCCAGTGGTGTATGGGGACAGGGACGGTTGCCCTGGGTGCAAAATTGTTGGGGGCGCAAAATTTCAACACCTGGTGCTACCTCAGTACAGCTGCATATTTCCATCGCTGGGCTCTGTTGTAAACAGCTTCTCCATACAAAACAGGAAGTGACCTCTCCAAACAATGGAACTACTCTTCTTTTAGGCAGTTGAATGCACATGCATACTCTATCTGTTTCTCCCTCTCTCCACCTTCCCCTTCATGCAGCCCCGGGCGCTGGCAACCCACACCATGCATTCTTCTGAATCAGAGGCGGGGAACCTCAGACCTAAGGGCCAAATGCAGCCTTCCACTCCTCTATCAGGAGCCAGTGTGGTGTAGTAGTTAAGAGCGGTGGGCTCATAATCTGGTGAATCGGGTTTGCTTCCCAGCTCCTCCACATGCAGCCACTGGGTGACCTTGGGCTAGTCACACTTCTCTGAAGTCTCTCAGCTTCACTCACCTCACAGAGTGTTTGTTGTGGGGGAGGAAGGGAAAGGAGATTGTTAGCCGCTTTGAGACTCCTTCGGGTAGTGATAAAGTGGGATATCAGATCCAAACAACAACTCCTCCTCCTCCTCCTCCTCCTCTTCTGGCCCTCAACTCTATCCTCAGACCACACCCATTCCTCAGTCCACACCCCTCAACAACCCTGCCCTGTGCTCTCCTCAACTGCTTGTTTTATTTCCTATCTAGAATGTGTTCTTGAACAGTAATGGTGCCTCTTGCTTCCCTAAATGGATAGAAAGGTGTGTGTGTGTCTTTGCTTTGCAGAGGTTTGTCTACTGTGCCAAAGGAAGAGTCTGATCCATTTTTCCTTTGGCTCTGACCACCACTGGCATGTGCCCTCCAGAAGATTTCCTATTGGGGAAGGTGGCCTTCATGCTGAAAAAGGCTCCCAATTCCTGTTCTAAACCATCAAAGTCAATGATGGATCTACCACCAAAGAGACTGCCTCTTGCTAGGGCAGTTCTCACAATCTCTGCGGAGGAATCCAGCAATGCCAATGTCATCAGGAAATATGAAGTGGGGCCTGTGAGTATTAGAGTAATTAGAAATGACACTAGTCCAGAAGGTTCAGAGGCCACATCTGTGGAGGGTTTGGTCATTTGACCCCTAAGCATCTGAGGGAGGGAGAAGTTATTGGCAGACGGCCCTTGAGGTTTTCCCTGTGCTCTCAAGAAAAGGATACAGTGAGCCTTTTTAAACAAATATTAATATTCCTTCCATTAATAGTACATTTTTTAGCAAACGGAACACTGCATGTGTTTTAATTTATGCAAACCAATTATACTAATGGGATCAAAGGAGGAGATTTTAAAAATAAAGTAAGACATATGCCAACAATTTCAGCTTCATTGCAACATAATTATTTTATCTGTTGCTGAAGATTTTCTCCAGACGAGTCTGCATTTAGGTTATGCAAAAAGCACTGCTGGCCATCTGCCTAGGGACCCAGGGCTGATGCAGGGGCCCATCACGAGGGTCCATGGAGAAGAATTTCCAAAGAATTTATCCCTTGGTGCACCAAATATTCCATGATATGCTATGTTGCTTATTGTTTTTTAGTTCTATTTTGAATGTGTTTATAAGCTAATGTGTATTTTATAACTAGTATTAGCCATACTAGTTCAAGCTGAGGTTGGCAGGGTGTTGAACAGCAATGGTGGTTCTTTCAATTCCTTGAGGATTGATCTCAAGGCCTAATAATAATAATAATAATAATAATAATAATAATAATAATAATAATAAATTTTTATTTATATCCCGCCCTCCCCAGCCGAAGCTGGGCTCAGGGCAGCTAACAACAATAAAATAAGACAACATTTTAAAATCATTTCATTAAAAAATTACTTCAAATCAAATTGATGGCAAGCATTGGGTAGAGTTCTGTGAAGATTGCCAAAGGAGGGAGTCAGGCTGTGCCCTGGCCAAAGGCTTGGCGGAACAGCTCTGTCTTGCAGGCCCTGCGGAAAGATGTCAAGTCTCGCAGGGCCCTAATCTCTTGTGGCAGAGCGTTCCACCAGATCAGAGCCACAGCCGAAAAAGCCCTGGCTCTGGTTGAGGCCAGCCTCTCTGAGGCCTGGGACCTCCAAGATGTTTTTGTTTGAGGATCGTAAGTTCCTCTGTGGGACATACCAGGAGAGGCGGTCCCGTAGGTACGAGGGTCCTAGCTGATTTATCTCCTTGCTATTTATCTCCTTGCCTTTTACCCTTCCAGTTCCGATGGGTAGGCAATGGCCCCCAAAGGTTAAAAAAGGTAAAGGATCCCTGACAGTTAAGTCCAGCCGTGGACAACTCTGGGGTTGCGGCGCTCATCTTGCTTTACAGACCAAAGGAGCCAGTGTTTGTCTGCAGACAGTTTTTCCGGGTCATGTGGCCAGAATGACTAAGCCGCTTCTGGTGAACCAGAGCAGCGCACGGAAATGCCGTTTACCTTCTCTCCAGAGCAGTACCTATTTATCTACTTGCACTTTGATGTGCTTTTGAATTGCTAGGTGGGCAGGAGCAGGGACTGAGCAATGGGAGCTCACCCTGTCGCGGGGATTCGAACCGCCAACCTTCCGATCGGCAAGCCCTAGGTCAGTGGTTTAGACCACAGCGCCACCTGTGTCCCCCAAAGGTTACTAGCCCTCAGATACATTTGCTAACCTGCTCCATACGTATATTAGCTATTTTAGGCTGAAAGGGGAGGGAACCCTCCCTCCCTTTTCTTTTTTCTTTTTAAAAAGGGTATTTTTAAAAACCTAATTGTTCAGAGGAAGTGTTTCTTTCCTTTTCTTTTTGCTAGGCAAATGACTGCATACAAACCTGGCACCCCATCTCCGCTCTAAATACAAAAAAGGATTCCTATGACACCTTAATGACGTCAAGATTTATTGAGGGACAAGCTTTTGTTGAGCAGAGCCCATTTCAGCAGATGCAAGACTAACTGGGGCCAGCTGTAGGAACACTTCTTTCCCATACTTAAGCAAATGCACTGGCTGCTTGTCCATTTCTGGGTGAAACACAAAGTTTTTGGGTTAAAACGTTTGCAACTCAGATGATCTCAGCGTACCTTTTCCCAAGTGAGTAAGCCTACCCCATTACCAAGGTCACTATCAGAAGCCCTTCTCGGAGCAAAGTGGGTGGTGACCGGCCTTTTCAGTTCTGGTGTTCTGTATATGGATTGCATTGCCTGCCACTTAATTTGATGTGTTTCCAAAACCAACTAAGACCTTTACTCAAGTCCCCTGTTTAGAACTTCTACTGAATTATGGGCAGAATAAAAACCATGTGCTAATTAAGAAATGTCTGGTCATTTCTTCCTCTCCATTGGCACCAAACATCCAGTGCAGGGTTGTTGCAAGTGTAAACATACCAGGTTTGTACCTTCTGTTTGATGTCCTTTCCTATGGCTACTTTTGTAAGACTATTGCCTGTCACTCTCTGTTATTTTTTGACTTACTAGTGCCAATGTTCACCTTCACGCCCTTGCAGGAGTGGTTTAGCAGAACAATACAAAGCTCATTTGCACAGGGTTGGGGAAGCAGGGGGATTGGATAGCTCAGCGATGTTTCTCCACCAGCCCTGCCGCCCTCCCACTGGCTGCTACCTGCAAAAAAACAATAGCATCACTGGTATGGAATTCCTCCTTCCTCCTGCTAAAGAGGTCACAAGTTGCAGCTGGTGGAAAGCTCTAAAATGGGGCTTTCTGGGGGTGTACAGAGGGCAGGGCTGACCCACCACAGAATCTATTAGATCCTGTCCATCCCTCATGCCATCATATGATTGTATTGGGCTGTTACAAGCCCAGTTGCTATACTACAAACCACAGGACTGCTGCTAGCCCAGCTGCCCTGCATCACCCCACCAGGTTGAGGGAGTTGGAGTTGGATTGCTACCTATGCTCCTTAAGACAACCCACCATTCTGCATTACAATAACCTCTTCTTCAACTCCCTATACAAAACCTTTATGGTAACTATTGTTGTCACTATTTGGATGTGTTCATATGAAAAGTCAAGCTTTTTGCCATTTCTACAACAGTCACACAACATTGGCTATTGATAAAACATGGTACTTGAATACAAATCTAAGTAACCACACCAAGGCTAATTGGCCAAACCAAAATAGGAAGGTTGAGAAGGGGAGGGGGGAACCCACAGAGAAACATTCTAGCCTTCCAAAAGCTGTCTGTTGAATTTTGGGTCTGTGCAAACTATCCTCAGATGCTTGACATGCCGGGAAGGAATGCCTTTCCTTGCTGCTAACGTCCAACTTCATTTTGTTCTGTCTGTAGCCAGTGAGCTGGTCAAAATCCTATGACTGAGTCTTTGTTCCACTTCCATCAAGAGGCTATGAAAATGCTTCTGTGATACAGCTCTTAGAATGGTCATTGTGCTGCTGTTTGCTGCTCTGCATGGGACATTAAACCAATCATCTGTCCCATTTAAGATAATTCAGGAGACCACATCATTCTGAGAACAGTGGAGCTATTAACAGCCCGATGACATAATTGGGTCTTGGTTCAATATCTCCCCAAGAATAGGGAAATTGTTGCCCATTCAAGCATATTGCTGTTGCATTTAAAAATCTGCCTAATATACTGTCATCCATTTAAGAACTATTCTTGACAGGAGAAAATGTAAAGTTGTCTCTCCTCTCCTGTATTTATAGAACTGGCATTCTGCAAAAGATCACTATTTATATCTTTAACCTTGCTTCCAGTAGCATAAGTATGCAAAAGTTGGCAGCTAGGAGCATTATTATTTTTTCTTGTGTTCTGTCATTATTTTAAAAAGGCAGCTTCTGAAGTAAATCAGAGGAATTATAAATTGAGCCTATGTTTTCACCTTAAATTCTAACTAGGGTGGGGGCTGGAGACTTCAACATCACTGTCACTTGTTATTTCCTGTAGGTGAATTTTTTACACTTTTTTTTTGCTCTCTATTTCGCAAAGCTAAAAATGTCACTATATCCTGGTAATCATTGTGTCAGAAATTTCTTGTACGTATTGCAACCAATAAGCTTTAATATATAAATGAATGAATATATAAAGAAAACCAACCACATTTTCTATGCACGTTTTGAAAGGAGGCAGCCGATTTGAAAGTCTGGGCTCCTGAGTATCTATGCATAGGATTATACCTCACACCTCACAGATCAATCGTTTGGGGTCATTTTTGGTTTGACATGAAGATATGGGAATGTGATATTCTTTGCTCTTAAGATATGGGGAAACGCTAATTGCTCAGGGAAAAAGTCTTTCCAAAAAAACTTCGTTAAAATTAAAACTAAGTCAATGCAAAAGCGAAACAACACATTTCCTTTTTAAATTTTTCTGTCTTCTATACCGAACTGTTTTACAAAATACCACATTTCAGTCGCCTGCTAAAAACTTTTGTGTTTCAGCAAGCCTATCTAGACACATGATGTAGTTAAATTTCTTTATGGATTTTATATTTACTTTTAATGGTGGTTTTATGCATATGATGACATTTTATGTACGTATATGATGACATTTTATGTAATGTTGTGGCTGGCCTCATACCCAAGATTGGCAGAAAGGACAACATGTGGCTAATTTTGTGCTAGCTTTTGTGCTTCTGTAATTAATAGACAGGCACTCTTGTGTATACACTTTCCTTGTATGCTGATAAAGTATCATCTCCCACCTTTAAATGTCCACAAAATCATATTAGACATCTAAGGGAAGAGACACCCCTTAACTCCCTTCTGGTACTTGAGCAGATTTTGGCAGGGGAGACTGAGGAAAAAAGCTCTGGAAGTGACTTCAGGTTTCTAATTTAAGATAATTATTAAATGGGTCAAGGTAAAGTAGTGAGAAATATCAGGTTGCATAAAAAGAACATTGACAGTAATTTTATAACTAACCACACATACGGTAGTTACTAGTTTTAAGCAAGTTCAGCACTTAAAATAAGAAAGAAAAGAGCATCTTTAATGTGCATTGTTACCTGGGACTTCTCTCGAGGGTGAAGACAGCCTGCAGCAATCTTCAGGGTAAGTGGAGACAAAGGCATACTCAACTTCCCCCTCCCTGTTTTATGGTATTCCAGAAGGGCTATGTCTGTGAGAAAGGAAGTGGGTGAAGTTCAGGGCCATGTCCTGAATACAGGGCAACAATCTTAACACCTTGTTTCACTCATGAAAATGAAGCAGCTTAAGAGGTATAAACTTGAGAAAATGTCTCCCTTTGTTGTTGTTTTTAATCCATTATCTTCCTATTGTTACGCTCATGTCTACATGTTTCATCTGCCTTGTTGTTATGGAAGGAAAGTGTCTTTGGCAGATATAATCATTTGAAGCAGGGGAGAGATTTGGAGCTTTTTCTCCTGTAACAGCTTTACCAGCTCAGCTTAAAGGGATGGACTTGATCTTTTAAAGCTCTAAATGGCCTAGGACCAGCATATTGTAGAAATAGCCTCCCTGCGGGTCCAGGTGCAGCGAAGCTGTGGGTGGTGGGATCAATGCTTGGTGAAGTTGCAGTAAACACGGTGCAAACATCTGGGGATTAAGCAGGCCATAACTTTATTGATTACAGATGTCAGTAGGTTTTGGTGCAGTCATAGGGTGTGCATCCTCCATCAATCAACCCACTGAACAAAAGGTTTCTCTTATGTTCTTAACAGACTGAGGGTCAGCAGGTGAATCTTTCCTCCATAATTGTATTCCCATACATTTAAAGGGTTGATGGAACCCTTAAGCCAACAATGTTTGGAAGGCCATATGTTCCCCACCTCTGACATATAGCAACTATCTTTTAATAACTGATAGCATAAAAAATGATTGGAAAATATGCTGTCTTGACAAATGCCTTTAAACCTAATAGTGATTTAATGGAGAAAAGTCAATCCTATAAATTCTTTATAGCAGGGTAAAATCTATATCCTATTTTTTTGTTTGTCATAAAATTTGTCTGGAAACCTATACTGAAAGGTTTGCTATAGGTATTGTTGTGTTGACACACTATCACAATTTTCTTGTTAGCTGTTTTGGAATATCTTATCACAACTGTTAGCAGCAGAGACTTAACATCAGTTGCAACCTTACATCAGCACTTTGGGAGGAATAGGGTATGCAAAATACTTAATTAACAAAGATATGCATGTTTAAAGTGCAATCTGTTAGTTGAACTGTCAGTTCTAGGCATATGAAGTAGACAGCTGTATAACACATTTAAATCAACCTTCTGTCCATGTAGCTGAAAACATCAAAAATAAATCACACTTCGTATGTTACCCAAACATGTGGTTATTTCGACTGTCTCCTCAGCATAGCTCTTGCAACAATTTCCCTGAAAGTAAGATTAACATGATTATTTGTCATAAAACTATAACCATTTTCACCTTCAGTACATTCTAATTATTCTTCACATATAATAGAGTCTATATCCTTGAGGTATTGACCCAGCTCTGGTGTGATATATGGATGTATACAATTGTCAGTCTGTGTCCATTTACCTTTAAAATAGATAGCAGTAGCCTGCAGGTGGCTCAATAACTAATTTTAACACCCAGCACAATATCTTTAATGATGCATCAGTGACCTCATATTCAACTTCTACATAGCAGAATGAGCAGCCCTTATTTAACGTAAGGAGTGCTATTACAAATATTTGCTCCTCAACCCACAGTACCAATAGCAACAATAAAACAGAAATTAGCTGTAATATATTCTGAAAACGCAACAAGGTAGAAGTTGTTCTGAGCAAAGGAGCTAAATTAAATTTAACATGAAAAGCAATAGGAACTTCAGGGACCAGATTGGAACTGAGCAAGTATTTGAGAAAGATTCTAGAAAGAATGCAACTAGGAGAATTTCTTTCCCGGACTCGAAGGAAGCAAAAGTCTATCGTCTTACTAGGATTAGAAGTATTGTGAGTGATATAAATCTGATCATTCATGGTAACACAACAGTTTATTCAACTTTCTAGATGTGTTGGTATTACCCTCCTACAGATCTTGTTCAGTGGGTTTGCAATTTCATTAGCATGGTGAAAGCAGCCTAGAGATAACAGTAACTTGATATTTTGGTCATAGTTAGTTCTTCTGGTTATATATTGCTATAATAAGAGGTGTAGAAGATTATGAGTTTTAGTTCCTTATTTGTTTATCTTGCTCTGGAGAATATTTTCAGTGTTCCTCTCTATTTGCCTTGTCAAAGTTGTGATGACTATCTGCAAATGTGGGTCTCCATTCACAAGGACATGTCTAATCCTGCATTCTGTTGCACAGTGGCTAACTAGATGGCTAAAAGTAGCCCAAAAGCAAGACATGAGTGGAATAATTGTGTCATTTAAGAATCCCTACTTTTTACTTAATCATTCTATTCTGCTTAGTGGTGCTGCTGAAACTCCTAATTAATCAGACCATATCTCACCTGGTCAAAACTCCCAAATGTATAACAAAACCTGCCTTTATCCTGATTGTTTCAATAAAACTGTGTAACATTTTCACAATTAAAGCCAATATTTATTGCAAGCAAGTTTCTCTTTTCTGCATCTACCCGCTTGGCATAACTAAGCAGCTAAATTCTGCTACATTTTGTGCATGCTCAGATGTTGCCTACTGTAGCCCCTAAGTTACCAAATAAAATGGAAATCCCCATGCTTGCATCTCATCAGAATTTTATTTTAACCATTAAGTTACTCTTTGTCAAAGGAACCAATCAATTTGGTTTGGATCTGAAACCATACAGCAACCAATCACACTGATGGCACATGGGGTTAATAAAATATTGTCATGTTCCACATAACGTATTTCTACAATGTACATGAATGAAATGCATATGAAAAGAAAATGCTTTGCAAGATTGAAATACAGAACTTTCACCAGTGTTCATAACTTTCATCCATGTTTTATAACACTGGATTCGTAATTTGGCTACCCAGTTTCAAATTGTAACACAATCAGTTCAGCCATCACTAATTCTGCTTTCAATCTTGCTTGTGGGCTGTTGTCTACAGACCACAGTTTAAAAGTCACTGCTTTACACTTAATAATTCCATTCTGCTTTCAATCTTGCTTGCTCAGTTTGGTTTTTTTAAAAAAACAAAATTGGCTAATTTTCCACTTGAAAAATCCTTCTATTACTGATCCCAATATGCAATCATTTCAAATTGGAGAAAGCTTAAAAACCAGTCACGAGTAATAGAAATCTGATTATTCATGGTAACATTTACAGCAGTTTATTAAACTTTCTTGATATGTTGGTATTACCCTCCTGCAGTTTTTGTTTAGTGAGTTTTCAATTTTATTTGCATGGTGAAAGCAGCCTAGGGATAACAGTAGCTGGTAGTTTAGCAATAGTTAGCTCTTCTGGTTATATTCTGCTCTCTGTGAGCCCCACAAACTTAAACTATACAAAATAATTTGAAGCATTTCAGGACCATGAACAGATGCCAGAAGGCAGACATCTTGTAATGTGTGTGGTGACATGTGAACTTTTCATATTTGGGGGGCTAACTAGTCCTCTCAGGCTCTCCACCTTTCCAGCAGAATAGAACACCTTAATGGAGCAGTAATGTGGGCTGGAGCCTTTGCACATTTATTTCTGTTATTTCTCACTGGGTCTATTGTCTGTGTTGGCTAGGAGGCTCTGTAGAGTGTGGAATGCTGGGAGTCATAAAGCCAGCCCCTCAGGTGAATACAGGCTTGAGTTTGGTGTGTTCTTAGCCAACATGCTTAGTTTCTGTTGGGACCCTGGTACAATACCTCTGTAGCTTGTGCTACGGCCCTTCTAATCTAGTTAGCTCCTAAGAGGTTGTGTCAGTCCTAGATGATGTCTGCAGTAGGGGTTGTGGTACCAACTACTGCAGGGATGAGGAACTTCTGATCTTCCAGATTTGCGAGACTACAACTCCCATCATTCCAGAAGATTGATCATTTCAGCTGGGGCCGATGCAGTTGAACAAAATCTGGAGGCCCAGCATGAACCATAAAATACAAATTCTAATATACTCTTTTTTCCCCCCCAAGCACAACTACTTCGCAAAATTCAGGGAAGTGCATAATCGGATTGTTAACTGTGTTCCCTTCCGCATATAAGTCCAGGAACTGCCAATTATTATTTTTTTCGCTTTAAAATGCAGATTGAATAAAATTCTCCTTCTTCCCTAGCAGTGTCTTTAAAATTTCTAACTGCTGACTATCATTATTTTGGATCCTTGAGTTCCGGACACATTCTAAAACCAGTAGAAAGAAATCACAGACGGAGATGATGGCTTCATTTGCTTCTTATGTGGCATTCTGAGCCTGAGCACTAATTACCGATGGCCTTACAAAACCACAAGTGCCCCCTGGACTGCTGATGTGGCTATAGAAAAATAAAGTAATGCAATTAAATACATTTTTGCAAAGCAATACATTAGCATTATATGGCTTAAAGAAGCATATTAAACACCATATTTTGAGGTAAGTGAAGTTAAAGCACATTACCATCTGCAGAGTGAGCCTCCATAAGCCTATACCTATCTAGAATTACCTAATTGTACCACTGAAATTGAAAAAAACAAAAACATATTAGTAGGTTCAAAACAGAAAATAGCATTTTCTTATAAATCTGCTACTATACTCCTTAGAAGTAAATGGCACAAAAATACTTTCCAAATTACAAATTATAGATTTTAATTAGGGCAGCTTTAGTTGAATAGTATGCAGACAGTTTATACCTTACTTGATTAAATTTAAATAAATTTACATGCTTCAAAAACAGTTGAGGTGCTTACGTGAAGATCTTTGCAGACAATTTCTCTTGTGTATAATTTAAGTAAGCAATTTAAAGCTACCACTTATTGGTAAAAAGGAAGCCATTTTAAACATGTTTAAATATATAATTTAAGAATGTGGGGTATTGCCATTATAGCAACACACTATCATTGATTCAATGAACGTCTGTCGGTACTGTGAAAGATTCATATTTGAAAGAAGGCACAGGCCCTGAGCACTGTCTGTTTCAAATGTCTTTTGTTTAAAAGAAAGGGGCATGATTTTACCATGACAGAATGTCTGTGTGCTAGCTTTGCATAGTCTGGAAGGAAATGTTATCTTGATGTTTCATTACTCTGGTGCATGAAGGTGGGAGCTAACACATAAGTCCTTGTCCTGCGTTATAGTAGTCTTTGTTCAAAAGATCCAAGTCACAATGATTTTTTTATTGTTGTCTCTTCTGCCATTAAGCAGGGAGCAAATTTGAATATATGTTTTAAATGAAGGTGCCTTGGAGCTATTTTCAGCTCGTCAGAGGTGAAGAAGGATCTATTTGAGGTGGCATGAGTCAAATCAAGGTTTCCTGAAACACTTTGTGGAGACGATGATCCAAACATTTTAAAAAATTGCTGCAGAAAAGGGTCTGCTGTAAACAAAAAGTATGTCTCTAAGCAGTGTTTTTTCCAGAAAAAGAAGTGCAGGAAATCCCATCTGTTTTGGATGGACAAGTCTTTTTTTAGGGGGGAGAAGAAGAATAAGAAGAAGAGTTTGGATTTGATATCCCGCTTTATCACTACCCGAAGGAGTCTCAAAGCAGCTAACATTCTCCTTTCCTTTCCTCCCCCACAACAAACACTCTGTGAGGTGAGTGGGGCTGAGAGACTTCAGAGAAGTGTGACTAGCCCAAGGTCACCCAGCAGCTGCATGTGGAGGAGCGGAGACGCGAACCCAGTTCCCCAGATTATGAGTCTATCGCTCTTAACCACTACACCACACTGGCTCTCAGTGGGAGCACCAAAGGGGGCAACAGCAGTTGCTTTTGGCACCATCATTGTCACCTCCATCGCGCATCTACAAGCACCATGCCACCAGCCTTGCAGCCCCAAGAAAGGGAAGAAATGCTAAAGAGGAACTCACCACAGAGGTGCCAGAACTCAGTTCCAGTGAGTTCCAGCTGGGAAAAGCCCAAATGTACATCAACATGTACATTTGTGGAGGAACACATAAACAAGTGATCTCCTGAAACTACACTATGAACAAAATAGGGAGTGGAGATCCTATTCCTGAGTACATGATCCTATTCTTGAACTCATGATTTAAAAATGGAGTTACAGTTTCCTTGAATGAGCAAAACTAATTTAGATTGATTTGCATTACTTAACATTCATTTAAAATCTCCTAATGTTTTCTGTTAATAAATTTAGCAATTAAGTCCACTATTGATCTTTAACGATGACAACACAAATGCAGTTTAATTACCATAATCTGGGTGCTTGAGATGAAATTAGATCATTTTAGCAATGTGCCAACTTATTAAAATATAAAATTATTATTCTAATAGCAATCAAAATAATGTGGAAGAATGCCAAAAGAGCCGGGTTAGGAAAGCTAACCCTCCTGGCAATGCAACTCTGATCACCACACATAGAACTGGACAAAAAAAGTAAGAGAAAGCGGTGAAAGGCTGAGAGGACAGAAAAAATGTACCTTGAATGAATTCCCAGAGCATTTGCTGCACCTTTCTATGGCCACAACTTCGAGGAAATGCTTGAATATAGCAGTTATATGGCTTCATTTTTACATAGATACATACATATCTAATGCATACATACATACATACATACAGAATTTTATTTGTATGCTGACTTTTAATCGTTAAAACCTTGCTTAAGGTGCCTTTTACAACATGTAAAAATACATAATTACAAACATAACAAAAGTAGCCCTAAACAATAATTAAAAAGTACACAACCAAGTTGAAACAATTTCCATATAAATCTTAAAGGTAAAGGTACCCCTGCCCATATGGGCCAGTCTTGACAGACTCTGGGGTTGTGCGCCCATCTCACTCAAGAGGCCGGGAGCCAGCGCTGTCCGGAGACACTTCCGGGTCATGTGGCCAGCGTGACAAGCTGCATCTGGCAAGCCAGCGCAGCACACGGAAACGCCGTTTACCTTCCCGCCAGTAGGCGGTCCCTATTTATCTACTTGCACCCGGAGGTGCTTTCGAACTGCTAGGTTGGCAGGCGCTGGGACCGAGCAACGGGAGCGCACCCCGCCGCGGGGATTCGAACCACCGACCATTCGATCGGCAAGCCCTAGGCGCTGAGGCTTTTACCCACAGCGCCACCCGCGTCCCTATATAAATCTTAATAACATCTAAAATAAAGATACGGGGGGGGGGGTCAAAAACAGCAACAACAGTCCAGTGTGGTGTAGTGGTTAAGAGTGGTGGACTTTTAATGTGGTGAACCGGGTTCGCTTCCCCGCTCCTCCACATGCAGCTGCTGGGTGACCTTCGGCTAGTCACACTTCTCTGAAGTCTCTCAGCCCCACTCACCTCACAGAGTGTTTGTTGTGGGGGAGGAAGGGAAAGGAGATTGTTTGCCACCTTGGGACTCCTTCGGGTAGTGATAAAGCAGGATATCAAATCCAAACTCTTCTTCTTCTTCTTCTAAATGATACCCCATCCAAAGAGACTGTTCAGCAGTCTCAGCTTTTGTAGCTGGAGTCAGTCAGGGCCTCTTCTTCCCAGGCCAAGTGGGAAAAGGCCAGGGAGGCAGGGAGCAGGTCTTCCAGGACTCACAGATGAGATGATTTTAAATGCCAAGTTTTAGCTATAATGTGAAAATGGCTGTATTGTTAGCATGCTGAGCACTGCCCTAGGTTCTTTCCAGAGGAAAGAGAATATATAAACACAATAAATAAATAAAAATAATGCTAGCTAAAACCAGCAGTCATAAATAATATGCTACGGTTAAATGTAAAGTTGACATGTTCATGCAAGGCCTTAACAAATGAATCAACATTTTCTCAAGGCTTCTTAGCTCTTTGATAGAAGCAAGTCCTCTCATTACTGACATTCCTCTTGGGGACGAAACAGGAATCTAGCATACATAGCATGAAGGAGTGAGCTTACTTGCGCTGTTCTTTCCTCCTGGTGGAGCTTGGTAGCCAGCCAAAATGAAGCAAACTTTCCCTTCAATTCAGGTCATGCTGCTGGATTATTAAAACTAAAGGATCCTAGTGCAAAGAGCTGTGCCATTTTCTTTGTTTTTCAAAAAAAGGATTTGTGAGTTTAAAACTTGACTTTGGGTACCATGTCATGAGAGCTATACAGCAGGCATGGGAAATCTGTGACTCTCCTGATATTTGTTGGAATACAGAAACCGTAATTCTGACCATTGGTAATGCTGTCTGGGGATGATGGGAGTCCAATAATACCTGTCCAGAGGTTCCCCAACCCTGCAGGTAAATATTATGGGATATTTCATACATGATGAGAACAGACACCAGAAACTCATGACTCCACACAAGTACAAGTATGGCCAGTGCCATCTAGTGACTTAACCATATAATGACACTATCCACACAAAAACATTCACTTTTGTTCTAAAGTCCTTATGGACAGCGAGTCCTTAATTCCCTTTACTCTTATGGGGTGTACTCTGAGGATATTTTCAGACAACCAGAAAACCCAAGAGGGGTATATATTGTTAACTCACATCTAATGGCATAAGGAAACAGATATTTACAGACCCAATAACGCAATCAATTTTAGCATTACCACTGCCCCTCTCCTCCCATCCCAAATAGTCGCTCAGAAATCTGGCAAATGGAGGCATCGTAGTACTGTATTTAACCACCTAGAGGCTACAACTAATTACCTCTCCAATGAATGTGCTAAGCTTTTAAGCAGCTATGTTGGGAACTTCAGTTGAATTCATGCTGAGAGCAGAGCATACAGCAGAATTAATATCAATATGGTTTATTAACTGCCAAAAATAGCACCCTGGTTATAGAATTCACTCCCCCTATTGATCTTTATTTTTTGACACCACCAGGTATTCAAGAGTTAAGGTTTGGCTTCCATCGTAATATATGGACAGATTTGTGCTGTTGCAAGTGGACTGTGCTGTGTTGCTTGCATCATTTTATGGCTGAGTTAGACAAACAAGTAGTGTGACCAGGTATAAACTCATGTTCTTAAGCTGCATGTCTTAATTGGCTCTTGAATGCATTCTCTCACAGCAGTTTGTCCATCCTTACAAGGTCTTTATTGCACATACTTGGATAAGCCAAGGGAGCAGGTATTAGATCCTCTCATCCCTGATAATCCAATTAGTTTGTTAGATCACTGTGCAACACATACATTTTCTCTCCTTTGGCTATGCCTTACTCATGATGGGAGGGAGTATAGAATAGTATTACTGGATTAATGTATCACTTTGGAAAGAATTTAGGTCATTACTGTGTAAGTCACAGCAGCCGGTGCGAAGTCTCACCTGTTGTTTTATTAGCAGTGACAACCATAGCTATGGTTTGAAAAAATAAAAATGAGAGAGAGAGAGAGAGAAAGGAAACCAAATTCACTACTCAGCATTTCCAAAGGAAAGGACTGCAATTAGAGAAGAGCAATGTGTTCCTTAATTGGGTTATCACTAAAAAATACAAGCTGGCAGGTACATATTGCAAATAATTGCCAGGAGCTGAAGAGGATGTGTGCACAAGTGCTAGCAGCGATATTTTTTTAATGCTAAAATGCTAGCCACCAACTTTATTTTGGAAAATTCAAACGTTAATGAAGAAATGTTCCTAAAAATCCCATCCTGGGGATTTTCTAGGGCTGCCCTATGTCTGGATTTTTCCAGACATTACCAGGATTTCAAAGGTGGACTTTATGTCCGGGGGGGGGGGGCGGATTTCCAAAAGGTGGCCCTTTGTCCTGGATCTTAGGAAAATCAATTGAAAAGGGGAGGGGCTTTTTTGTGTGTTTTTGTAAAATCTCAACAACATTGGGGTTTTCCTCTAAAAAACCCTCAACAATTTTGGTGGTTTCCTTAAATAAGGCTCAACAGCTTTCAGGGTGTCCTGCCCTAGATTTTCAGTAGTTAATTAAAATAATCTCTGTGTGTGTGTGTGTGTGCGCGCAGTGGTACCGCGGATTACAAACACCTCAGGTTACAGACTCCGCTAACCTGGAAGTAGTACCTCAGGTTAAGAACTTTGCTTCAGGATGAGAACAGAAATCACACACCGGCAGCGCGGCGGCAGTGGGAGGCCCCATTAGCTAAAGTGGTGTCTCAGGTTAAGAACGGTTTCAGGTTAAGAACGGACCTCCGGAACAAATTAAGTACATAACCAGAGGTACCACTGTATTGGACAGAGGTGCCAGTCCACTCAGCTCTCCTGGCTAGGCCAGCCTCACACTAACTGACCCTGGAGTGATGCAAATGGTTTCAGTGTGGCACACCTCTTTCTGCCTGCTGATCATACCAACAAGAGTGGTGCTGGCTCTATGCTTGCTAGCGTACAGCGGCGTAGCGTGGGTTGTCAGCACCTGGGGCAAGGCAAGTAATTTGTGCCCCCTAACCGGTGGATTTGCGCCCCCTAACCTGTGGATTTGCGCCCCCTAACCCGTGGATTTGCCCTAACCCCAGATGTTGCGCCCGGTGTGGCCGGCCCCCCCTACACCCCCCACGCTACGCCACTGCTAGCGTAAGCTCCCAAAATGTGGTGCTTGCTAGCATAAGCTCCCAAATGTGGTGCTCCAAAGGTGGGGAGGAGTGGAGCTGGCCTGGGTAGAAGTGGGTGTGCTGCATCAATGGAGTGAATGCAGAAAAAATGAAAGTCTCTTTTGCAGGAGAAGAAAACTAGAGAAATCTGAGGACAGAGATAGATGACAGTAAAATATGGACCACGCCATTCCCTTGCTCTTAGTATTAAATGAAATGCTTAGACACCTTGATAGAAATCTTTGTTAAATCAGTTTTCCTTTAGTCAATGGACTTTTTGTTCTCTATTACATCTTATAACACAATTATATACAGTTGCAGTTGATGATTGATAGCTTCTATAGATAATTCAATAATGAAGTTTCCCTGGAACGTGCATGGAGGGAAGGGGAAAAATGGAATTTACTTGTGCATTCCCATCCATGATATTGCTTCCCTCCTGGTCTGTATTCAGTTCTGACTACTTAAAAACAAAGAATAAATCCATTTCCAAACCCTTTTCCTTCCTTAAAATTGTGCAAAGAAAAGATGACTAGAGATGTAATGAACATACAACAGTTTAGATTTCAGACTTTTTAAAACAACTGTTTAGTTATATTTTACAGGTTGTTAAGCAAAGAACAAGATGGGGGGAAACCATATTTCAATTTACCCATCCTTTCATCCTTAATTCACTATACACACTGAGTAAGAGAAAACAGAGTGGACACAAGAACAATTGTTGCAAGCATCTGTGTCCTTCAGTCTGTTCTAAATACCTTCTCTTCATCTTTATTTATTTTATTTTATTCATTCATTCATTCAAGTATTTATATCTCTGCTTTCAAGCAAAAAGCCTTCCCAAACCACTTTGCAAAATAGCTATAGTAGCAGAAAGCTCAAATAAGCCTCAAAGTGACTTGAATGTTCTCATGCTGTTGAAATTATTTTTGGCATATAAATGGATAGACCTCTCAGATACTTTTGCTTCATAGCCATACAAAAAGGGGTTCCCTCTCGCCATGGTTATGTGAGTAGGGCTGATTTTCAAGCATGAGCTTCTGACTTTCAGGAGTGAGACTGGAGGTTTCAGGGTTTGGATTATCCAAATGGTGTAATCTTGCCTAGGGAGAAAGGCTTCATATATGTGAAGAAATAAAATGGTTAATTTTCCCTCTTACATTTTCACCTGCATACAGATATAGCTTTGTGCAGCTATATCTTAACCAACTGAATGCATGCATAAACTGACACCATTTTCATCTATATTTTAGACCTCTGAATAAGGAGTGGAGCAGTTTGGGAGAGACTGAACAGCTGTTGGGAAGATCTGAATTAAGAATAAGCCAATTACAAATATCCCCAATGTTCTTGAGTGGGTGGTCACTGCCCAACTGCAGACATTCTTGGTTGAGTAGGAGATTCTAGATCCATTTCAATCTGGGTTTCAGCCTGGTTTCAGCACTGAGACTGCCTTGATTGCCTTGTATGTGCTGGGAAAAAGGTGAAGGGAGGGTGCCCGCTTTTGATAGGTAAAGGTAAAGGGACCCCTGACCATTAGGTCCAGTCATGACCGACTCTGGGGTTGCGGCGCTCATCTCACTTTATTGGCCAAGGGAGCCAGCATACAACTTCCGAGTCATGTGGCCAGCATGACTGAGCCGCTTCTGGCGAACCAGAGCAGCGCACGGAAACGCCATTACTTCTCAACAATTTGAAGGCTGCCAGTGCCATCAACCATGATGTCCTTCTGGAGTGACCAGTCAGGCTGGGAGTTGGAGGCCCTGCTTTGTAATTATTCTGCACCTATCTGGACAGCAAACTCCAGAAGGTGATGCTTGGGGGTGTTGTAGCCATGAGATTGAATCAACAGCAAACAGCTAAATGGGAGTAGTTCTAGAATTTAACTTTCAGTGAAGATCTCATTTTTGAATTATGGTGCTGGAGGAGACTCTTGAGAGTCCCGTGGACTGCAAGAGGATCAAACCTATCCATTCTTAAAGAAATCAGCCCTGAGTGCTCACTGGAAGGACAGATCCTGAAGCTGAGGCTCCAATACTTTGGCCACCTCATGAGAAGAGAAGACTCCCTGGAAAAGACCCTGATGTTGGGAAAGATTGAGGGCACAAGGAGAAGGGAATGACAGAGGACCAATTGGTTGGACAGTCTTCTCGAAGCTACTAACATGAGTTTGAGCAAACTGTGGGAAGCAGTGGAAGACAGGAGTGCCTGGTGTGCTCTGGACTAAACGACTAAACAACAATGAAGATCTCATAGGATCAAAACTGCACCTAGATGGTTTTCTGGATCATTTGGCCGAGGGGTGGGGGATAAGCATTGAAAAATATATTCCTCATAATTCCTCCTCTTTTTCTTTTATAGCTCACTCAAAATGTACTAGACATGGTGTTTATAAAGGATCCATTCAATAACCCCAGCTGGTATGGAGAAGTGTCTGAAGCAATAACATATGCAGACCTATCCACCCCATATTTTTATTGAGCCTAGCAATAAGGGTCACTAGTGGCTAGTTTACTTAAGGTGGATAAAAATAGCATTAGGCAGAGAAATGCACATTTTTAGGTCCACTGTACTTTGGCTCTATTCTTTGCTATTTCACCTGAAACATGCCTCTGTGCCAATTGTGTTCAGCATTTTTCAGATCACATATTCCTGTTAGAGTGTTCCTCACAGTGGGTATTCAAAGGCGGAGCAGGTCAGCCTGTAGCATTTACAAGTGCCTCATCTAGTTAGTATACAATGTCAGGAACTGACTGTTCATTATGCTAATGAACCTGCATAAAATAATGCGGAGGGCTGACCATTTTAATTGCAAAGAAACAGTTCGGTTTCCTATAACAAACACTGAGAACATTACTCTGTTGTTGTTTTTTCACAGTGAGGTGAACATCAGAACAGATTATGACTGATTTGGTAAATAATCTGAATATTACAACCCCACACTCATTAGGCATGTTCTGTTTAAAGGTTTTGTTAACACAGTACAACATAGTACAACAAAGTTTCTGAGATTTGTGTCTAGATTATTCTAGCAATGTCTTAAAAGATGTTACAGTCCATACTCAGACCAAGGGTTGCTCAAGGATTTAGTTCAGCCTCCATTTTTAAGTGAGCCTACACAAAGACTCTCCTCCCTGAAAGAGAGGGGAGTGGTTGTGGACGGGAGCCCGAACACCGCTCCTAGCAGGGGGCGTTGCCCCCTGCCTCCAGCTCACCTGGCTGGCACTCACGCTCCCCCCCCCCCGGAGGCCGTCCAACCAGGTGCCATGGGGGGGGCGTGTCCAGCAGCCTTTATGCTGCAGTGCCAGCCTCTCCTCCGGCCTCATTTCTCTTTGTCGTCCTGTGCGAGTCACCCACCCTCCACTCCCTTTGAGTTAGGGCTTAGGGCATTGGCCTTGCTATGGACCTTAGGTTGGTCGCCCCGGTTGCCCGGGGGGCCTGGTAGGAGTTTTTCCATTTGGCATTAGGCTTTTTGGTTTTTTCGCCTACCTCGTAGCAATCGTCACAACTTTTTGGTGGTATTGGTGGGTAGGTTAGGCATTGGAATAATGTGTTGTGGTGTGTCGAAGTGCTAGGTGTGGCCATCGCCTATGCCTTCAATTTATAGGGGTATTCCGTTAAAGGAATCTGGCGGTCGTGTATTCCGTCCGAAGCCTGCTTGGCGGGAGGCCATGGCACGACCCTCGGTGACATCGGGGTGAGCCTATAGTTGGATTAGCATCAACAGGTGATGAACCCCTGGTGAATAAACCCACTTGTTTCGCGATCCAATGCCTAAGCCAATACCTTTTCATTGCTGTAATCAATAAAGTTGTGGCCTTTTTCTAGCCCATTAACCTTATATCACGTGTCCCTGTGTCTTCATTTTACTTCGCGGGGGTCGGGTCCTCGAACCACAACTCACAGCTCCTGGACTAATGCACAGACTCGAACACCATTATCCCTGTTTTAACATTTCTTGGAATTTTGTGGTGCATATTAAAATGCATATGAACTGTGTGTATTGAGTTAAATGCATAGAAAAATGTGTATTTTAGGAGAATATGTGGAGAAGGTGTATTTTGTGAAGAAATGTTAAAGAATGCATATTGCTATCGTTTATTTGAAAAGAAATTGCAGAATGATTTGGAGATGGGATGGGATGGGATGGAGTTATGAATGAACATATGAGAAGCTGACACAAACTGAAAATAGTCTGATTTATCCATCCTTACTAGGGCCCATATCAGTCTCTCACATACTGCACTTTTCTTCCCTGCCTTGTCAAGCTTAAATAACTGCCTCAAACTCTGGGAAGGGCTATAGATCAGTGGGAGAACATTTGCCTCACGTACACAAGGTTATCCCAGATTCAACCCCAAGCTTCTCCAGGTTGGGCTGGGAGTATCCCCTAGCTGAAACCCTGGTGGTCATCTGTATACAACCATGAGCTAGATGGGACAATTGTCTGGCTCAGTATAAGGGAGCTTCCTATGTTCCCCTCCCAAAAACAAGGTCAGTAACTGCTGTTGGGGTTGGGCTGGCTCAAGCACTTCCTCCTTAAACCCTCTCTGACCTCTCTCCATCATGGAGAAACTAAAAGCTTAATGGTTAGATGAGCAAATCCAATGAGAGATTTGAACCCTGTTTAAAGAAGACTGAGCTCTTCCCAAGTGAAGCCCTATAAGGCAAAATATCACCCAATCAAGTTCAAAGTCATGAAATTTTCAGTGCTATTATGTGGCAGTGTTTTATAGTTAGGCACTGGCAGCAATTGGTTCTTGTGGCCAACACCGGATGGAAGCATCTGCAGATTTTGCAGCCCCTCAACAAAATAACAGAGCTCCTATCCTAGAGTACACAGAGAAAAAGAAGGATATAGGTGCAGAGGCATGGTATTGGCCAGATGTGCAATTTTTATTAGCACATACTTCTTTAGGGACTTGTGTGTGTGTGTCCCAGGATATAAGTCCCATAGTTCACTTAAGTTAAGCACTGGGGTGAAAAAGGGGGAGGCAACGCCCATCTGAGCACATCCACGTATTTATACTTTGAATCAAAAGCAAACAGCTAAATTGAGGTAGTTCTCAAATTTACCTTTCAACATAGCATCTCAGTGATGTTTTGATCCTGTGAGATCTGTCTGTCTGGAATGTTTAAAAGGGTGATGAGGGAGCACAATTAGCATTAAAAGGAAATGGTTAATTATTCTTCTCTGTAATTTGCCAACCTTTTCTTTTAATAAACATATTAAAAATTGAGAATCCTAAGTTCAAGATTTAATTACCAAAGCCTGCTCAACAATTATAAAAGAAATTTGCAGAGGAGACATTGTGGCATCTGTCCCCATCAAACATTATCTTTAATAGAAGGTTTTGCTCAGTAGCTCATATTATAATGATGCTGTACAAAGTAAAATTAGGAAGTGAAAATTATCTTCAAATACAAGTGGATAACCTTTATCACAGATAGGCTTCTGCTCCTTAACTCAGTTTTCAGACTTTATGAAACTAACTAATTAATTATAGCTTATACTTTCAGGGATATGTCTCGGTGCTATGATATGCAATAGAACTTTAAGACTAGTTGAAGCCTTCTACCTTTTGGAGAAAATTAAAAGAGTTTCAGTATCATCTCATGGCAATTATGTATAGATATATAGATATATATTGTCTCAATTACTTCAAAGGGCATGTCAAAAGCTCTGCTACTATTCCATGTTCCTATTTCCAGGATCAGAGGTGGCAATTTCTGGCTTGCTATCCTGAACCAAGTATAAATTAGTTCTTGTTCATATGCAGTTCATTGAATCTTGCATTGTTAATAGACACTACTGGTTGATCATCAAATTCACTCCCCCATTATTCATTAGTTCTTCAGGTTCTTTGGTGAATTATAACTTCCATGTTAAAAGTAATATATCCTCCAATCTGGAAGCATTTTCCCTAGACCACTTTTTCTTTGAAGCCAATAGGCTAATCAGTGGTTAAAAATAAAACATCCATGATGGTGGTCCCTGGGACAAACACAAAACTGCAGATTCTAGAGGTCACTGAGTAAGCTAGAGTAACTTCATGCCAAATGGTTCAGCCTATCCACTGGATCCAGACTCACCATCAACCTACTAAAAGTAAACTGTTGCCATCCCTAACAGGACTAAAGAGTGGTAGTACCTTCTACAAAAATGCATGATTTTGCAGATAAGTCAAAAGACTATAAGGGGTGAGCATCAACACATAAACCAACTATTGGTTGTATTCAAACCAGCTATTGTATTTACAAAAGAAAAATAACAACCATGAACATGAAGTCATTTAATAAAGACTCGAAAAACAACTTATATATCTAGTAAATTGTTCCAATAATTCTTACCTTGTTCACCAGCCTTATTGTCTGTTCCTCTTCAGCAGAGCACAAGGCATCTCTTCAGTACCCTAGAAAGCTCACAGTGCTAGCTAGGACACACAGAGAGAGATCTGGTGCCTCAGCAGCATGTCATTGCCCTGTTCTATGACTAGCTCCTACTGCATCCTACAGTTTGGATGCAGCAATTGATGAACTGGATGCATATCACTTGAGCTGGGGGAGTACAGAAAGGCCACAACCTCTGGTCTAGATGCTTTGGAGTGGAAGCAATGGCTTCTTCTTTCTCTTCTGAGCAGGTCTGAGGATTGTGTCAAGAGAACACAATAGCGGCAAGAATCCTTGAAGATGGTGGTGAAATGTTGTTGTTAATATTTACAGCCCACCTTTCTGCTTAAATCCAAAATACCTAAAATAGTCAAAATCATCACCATCACTTCAGAGACATGAAAGCAGGCAATGACTAATAAACATTATGGAGCAGGCTGGCACAAACCTACTGATGAGTGATGTCTTTTGTTCTTACTTTTGAAAGTCATATTATGGCTGTTTTTATGCTGTCCACTGCCAAGATATTCCTTCTTAATGTTGGTGGGATTAAAATGTTTGCAAATAAATATATAGATAAATTCAGAGGCACCACAGCTCTGAATACCACTTGCTGGGAATCATAGCTGGAGAGAACATTGTTGCACTCAGGGCTTGGTTGTAGGCTTTGCATGGGCCTCTGCTTAGCTGATGAACAAATTGGATCCCAAACGCCAGAAACCCAGAAGTAATTATTCCATTTTTCCAATGTTTTTTGGAAGCCGAACATCCAATGCGGTTGTCGGCTATTGTTTTCGGGGCGCCTGAGCCAATCGGAAGCCACGCCTTGGTTTTCGAACGTTTCGGAAGTCAAACAGACTTCTGGAATGGACTACGTTCAAGGACCAAGGTACCACTGTGCTGGACAGGGTTCCCTTTTGCTTCTAAATAAACATGAAAGTAAATCAAACCAAATGCAGCCCCCGAGGCACATATAGTGCCTGCCAGTGCTTGGCAATACCCCTTTCTTGATTGTTCACTGCAAAGCATGAAGCAAATTTAGAAATTTTATTGAATTACTGCTGGGCTGCCTTACACTCCTTGTAGGTTCTGTTTGGCTTGATCCATCCTCAAGACTACTATAGAGGTAGGTGTTAGCTATAACACAGAGGGTGGCTCTTGATCTAAAGTTCAAAGTGGCAATTTAGCTGCCCACATTCATATTTCATTCATTGCATTTTCATAATTAGTTTCACTTCCCTCCCACCTTCTTTCCTGGGGAATCCTCAGTACCTTGCTTCTCAGCAAGCCACACATATTGATCAAATGACAAAGCAGCATGTTAACATGTTTCATAAGGGCATGAATTATCTTTTGCTTTCAGGTCCCTTTAATAAGAAGAAGCATTTAGAGTGCTTATGGGAATAATCAGCTTAAAGCTTTTGCAATTGACCTCAGCCACCTTCTGAAAGATGGCACCTTTTACAGGAAAATTGTGCATGGGATCTTCCTTTCATTGCACAACTGTAGAGGGGCAGAAGAAGACACATACGCCCTGCATGACAACTGAGATCTGAAGCATACGCTTTCTTCCTATACTACCGGGGAGGGAGGGAGGGGTTGTATTAATCTCAACACATTAACTTGTCTCCTAAAATGTTTCACAGTTTTCCTCTAGAGGACTGACAATATTAATAAAGAAGCAGAAGTACCCTGCAGTAATCCTAACATGTCAGACCTTCCTGCAACACCTTCCAATTACTGAACAATCATTCCCCAGATCCCTCGAACAAATCACACCAACACCCTGGTTTCCTATATACAGTGGTGATGGATTGTTGTCCCTATTGGATCTACTGTAGAAACTGCCCAGCCCAATGGAAGCTCCAACAGAGTGTTTTTCCTGCTGCTGCTGCTGCTGCTGCTGCTGCAAGCTCGCATAATAGGAAAATGTGTTGCCCACATTAATGTTGGCTGATGAGTTTGGCACTCTGCTCAGCAGCACATCACCCCCTCCCAAAAGCCACATTTCAATGCAGAAGTGCCCATTGGGCAACATAGTCTAACATGTGGTTGCTGTGTTTTGCCCTTGGTTGTTGCTCAGCAGGACCAAGAAATATAGTTAGCCTGGTAGCATCTACTACACTATTAATCTGAACACTTAAGCCATGCAAAGATGCTTTCTCACACGACGAACAGGGATTGTGTTTGTGTCTGTGTTTGTGTGTGTGTGTGTGTGTGTGTGTTTGCACATTCCATGTCTGTCATTTGTCTGCAATAGTACACTGGCAAAAGCATGTATTCAAATTTGAAAATTGCTCATTCCTGCTTTCGGCGCCACAATAATAACAACCACAAGCACACACAAATAGCATGAAAGAGGCTCAAAGGTGCTTTTAAAGTCTTTCAAGAAAACTATGTGTATTATTAGTAGCAATTGTTACAATAGATCTTATGCCCTATTCCTAAAAAAAGAAGAATATATTGTAAAAACAGAACTATCAGACTCCCAAGGCATTGTTAATATATATGATTGAACTGAAATTATACAGGATGGAGGGAGCAGCACCCTACTGCTAATATTGACTTTCTGTTTAACCAGAGCCAGGCTATTTTATTCCCTGCCCAGATTTCCCTACTTACAAGATGAGGAAACTGATAACCTTCCTTTGTAAAAAGGTGGCAGGGGGAGAAGCAACATACACTAATATTATGTAAATACAAGTGGGGAACCATGGACGATATTTTCATAAAAGAAAGCACAGAGGGACATTAAATGGAAGGAAAATATCTGAGGCCAGTCACTACCCATCTGGGTACTTTGCAAGCCAAGCAGATGGGCAGCAATGATAGTCTTTAGAGCAGTTTAGAAAGATCCCAGGCAGCCAATTGACCCAAGGGCTTTGGGGCAGAAGGGTTTGTGGGGGGAGAGTTACTCCTTCTCTTTCTGAACTCCTTCTGCGTACAGAGAAAGAATGAAGCTCTAATCCAGGCTCAGGGAAGAGCTCTCTTTGGAGTGTTTTATACTGAGTCAGAACATTGCTTCAGAATTGTCCACACTGACCACTAGCAGCTCTCTAGGGTCTGAGACGGAAGTCTTTCTCACCCCTACCTGGATATGGGAGGGATTGAACCCAGGATCTCCTGCAAAGTGTGTTCCACTACTGAGCAGCAGCCCTTGCATGAGCTGAAGAAAGTCGAGATATCATGATGGCTTTAAGGGCTACATGTGAACATCGTCTGCTGCATCAGGCCAATGGCCCACCTAGTCCAGCATCTTGTCCTCACATTGGCCAACCAGATGCCTGCAGGACCCAAGCACAAGAGCGCTCTTCTCTCTGGTGGCTTCCATCAATTAGTGCAAAGTGGTAAGCTTCTCCTTTTTCTCCCCAGACCCCAAAATGATCCTAGAGGCATGGGATTGGCTGTAAGGAAAAGCAAGTTGGAGCTAGTCTGTACGCTGTTCTCTGCTTTCAAGTTTCCTTGGTAGCACAAGGAAAGCATTTATATGCAACTCCCACCAGTTTGGGGGCAGCAGCTGGGTGAAAAGGCAGGGGCATTTTGACTTCCCGTATTTTTCAGCATATATATCTGGGGTTCTTGTTGGTGGCATTTTAGCCTGCATTTTATTACAGCTGTAAGCCATCTACACATCCTTATGGCATCTTTTTGTCCCAAAAGGAAAGTGTGCAAGTTTATTTTAGTACAAAGGACATCACTGATGTAAGAAATGCAAATATCCTTTGCAGTGTAAGATAATACGGGGCAACAGTCAAATTCTACACAACACCATCCTTGGAGTGATTTGTTTTTCAAAGAAATGCATAAAGCTAAATTTTAATCAACATCACACACCTCTTTGGCTGTAAATGATGCTGCATGGAAAAAGTAAACCATCCTTGGAATTGAACATGAAACTTCTTTTTATCTTGTTCATTTTCAAGCCTACTAATGATCACTAAATCCTAGGCAACTAATGGTGTGAAACACGTTAAGTGGTAATCAGACATCAGTAAGAGGACAAGCTCACTATGGACTTGCACCGGTAATGTCTAATCTTTGTTCACTTTAGAGAAGAGCCTTTTGAGACTTTCCAGACTTGTCACTGAAAGAATGGGGACATCTAAGCACTAAACATTAAATTGACTTTGTTCTGATGGACTAATGTTAGCTCATGAACCAGGGAAAAGGGTAAGTCCAAGGAAAACTACACCTAGCTTACTCTTGTCAGTGATTCTGCAATAGAGCTACCAAAGCTAGAATGTTAAGAAAAAAAGTACTGAGGCTGCTTGAAGGCATATTTGCAGCAAAGATTACCTTCTTCATGCAGATCAATTGTTCTGCCACTAAATTATGGCCATTTCCCCTTTCCTCAGATTATTATTTTTTAAATGTAGGTTGTTATTGTTGTTTGTTTGTTTGTTTGTTTGTTTGTTTGTTTGTTTGTTTGTTGTAAACCACCCTGTGATTTTTGGATGAAGGGCAGTATAGAAATTTAATAAATTAGTGAACAACAACAATAAGTAGGAGCAGGGAAATGCAAAACATGATGACATTACACTTCAGGGGAAATAATGTGAGGTGTGGTTGCCATTTTATGGCCTCTAAGGTAAACCACTCTCCAAAGTTTGGTAGAGTTATGTAGCATAGTCTTTGAGACAATTATATATAATGAAAATAATCTGATAGCAGTAATTATTATTATTATTATTATTATTATTATTATTATTTATACGCCACCCATCTGGCTGGGTTTCCCCAGCCACTCTGGGCAGCTTGCAGCATATTTAAAAATATAATAAAAACATCAACCCTTAAAAACTTCCCTAAACAGTAGTAAGGAAGTTCAGATCAAAATTTTAAGGCCTGTCTTTAGGTAGATGTATTTACTTTAAATGTTTAATATCCCATCCTTCAACCAAAATACCCAAGGTAGCTGACAGCTAAAGCCGTTAAAACAACAACACGGAAGCACACAGCAATTAAAAATGGACTACAGTCAAATCGAGATAAAAACAACAGCCAAAATCCATATATTGAACACTGTCCAGTCAGTTCTGCTAATCAGAGCCCTCCAAATACCTGGAAGAATCAATAAGTCTTCACTATCTTATTAAAAGTCATAGAGGGGTATGGCATCTGAAGCCTTCCTTTCAGTAACACATTCCATAATTTTGTTGTAGCCTCAGTGAACATTGTCCTTTGCCCAATGCAAAGCACGGACCTCATTGCTGTTGAGGCTCATCTAGAAGGAGACATTCTTTTGAGTAAGTTGGGCACAGTCTCTTTTAAGCTTTATAAATTACTGCCATCTCCTTGAGTCATGCCTATAAGCAAACTTAATAGTCTATAAAAGCCATTGATGTTTGCATGGAAACTGCACAAACAGTGTCATCCCTATGGCATTGGTGTGTGGGTGGGTGGGTGGGTGTGGGTGTACTGAGAAGGCGAATGCATTTTTTGCATAAATTTGCCTCACCCCTCATTTGGGCTTCAGTAAATTTCACAGTCCATCCATGCAATGCAGTGGATGCTACCCAGCTTTCTGACCATTACTGGAAGAGCTCTGGCATTTTACCAAAGGGTTTCTGGTGAAATGCAAAACTTATGCTTAGCTAGTATACAACCACCTTTTAGGTTAGGGAGCATTTATTAGGGGAGAAGGGAGAAAGCAGCATTCAGCCTGCCACTTTATTAGTCAATTGCTTTGGTAATTTAAAGTAGATTGGGCATGAAGCTGAGGTCAATTGCCTGAGTTGAGGCATGCAATCTCATTTTGAGTTTGGAATTTGAACTTCACTGTGAACCTCGAGGCAGCTACTTCTGTTGCTCCAATAACTCTGGCTGTCACCAGATTCAAAAACAGAAGCCTAAAATTTCTAATCTGCATATTCTAATTATACAATTCTGCTCCTTGCAATACTATTTTGCTTTTAAAAGACAACTGAAGGCGGCCCTGTTTAGGGAAGTTTTTAATATCTGATGCTGTACTGTTTTTAATATTTGGTTGGAAGCCGCCCAGAGTGGTGGGGGAAATCCAGTAAGATGAGTGGGGTATAAATAAATTATTATTCTTATTCTTATTCTTATTCTTATTCTTATTCTTATTCTTATTCTTATTCTTATTATTATTATAAAGTGGTGCCAGAACTCACCATGAACACCTCCCTCATTCTCTTAAAATGGCAATGGCACCCACCAGAGAGGTACCAGAACGGAGTTCTAGTGAGTTCCAGCTAAAAAAAAAAGCCCTGTACATGTGCATATTTCTCATATGTACATATGTTTGCTTTCCATATTGTGCATGAAGGATTGCTTCATATGGGCCACAAGTTGTGTGGTGTGTGCAGGACTTTCGACTGGCATTCATTTAAATTGGCCAAAGGGTTTTAAATTGCATTTCGACATGAAAACTTTAGCCCTTTTCTATATATATATAGCTCAGATTCCGTCTTGGGGAAAATAATGATACACTGAATTCATCTAAGACTCGTTACAAATACAAAAGCTGTTCTGTGGTGAAGGTGACAGGAGTACTGATCTACCTACCATTGAAAATACAGGTGTCCCATCAAAATCTTTTCTCACTCCTAATTTTCTCTCCCATCATTTTCTCTGTAATTTCATCACACTCTGAAGATAATGTGTTTACCCACTCATTTTTTCCCCCAGTGAGAAAGATAGCATTAAAATTATCAATACAGTGGTACCTCAGATTACAGACGCTTCAGGTTACATACGCTTCAGGTTACAGACTCCACTAACCCAGAAATAGTACCTCGGGTTAAGAACTTTGCTTCAGGATGAGAACAGAAATCGTGCTCTGGCGTCACGGCAGCAGCAGGAGGACCCATTAGCTAAAGTGGTGCTTCAGGTTAAGAACAGTTTCAGGTTAAGAACGGACCTCCGGAACAAATTAGGTATCTAACCTGAGGTACCACTGTAAATAGTTCTTAGAGCTGACAATACTTAATGACACAAGGGAAGCCCAGAAGGATCAGATCAAATATGGAGCTGGCCAACTAGATGTCTATGGGAAACCTGCAATCAGAACACAAAGGCATTTTTTTAGAGTGGTGACCAGAACTGGATGGCTGTGCCACTTTTCTAGTGATCCCATCTATGGAAGTTGCTGTTTTCACAAATAGCACACCCTGGGTTGACATCATCATAGATCTACCCACCACAACTTGAGGATCTATTTCCTAGCCAGTCCTGCAAGTTTAGACCTCGGTATCATACCTTTTTTGATCCAGCATACATCACTTTGCATTTGATTCCCTTTGCCATTTTAATGCCCATTCAACCAGTCTGGAGAAATCTTTATGCAGTTGCTCACAATCTCTCTCTCTCTCTCTCTCTCTCTCTCTCTCTCTCTCTCTCTCTCTCTCTCTCTCTCCCTTTTTGTTTCTGAACAAACCTGCCACCTCACTGCTCGCCCCTTACTCTGGATAATTTATGAACAAGTTGAAAAGTGCAGTTCCTTGGGAACTCCACTTGTTACATTTCTCTGTAGTGAGTTCTTTGACACTCTCAAAGAACTTTAAAAGGTTAGTTAGACAGGACTTACCTTTTCAGAAGCGATCTACAGCAACATTTGTCCTTTCTATACTTTTGGTAATTTAATTTTTAATAATGTTTTTCACCAGTTTCCTGGAATAGACATTATGCTATACAGCCTGTAACCCGCCCCCTCCCGTATTTAAAATAGTGTTTCCTCAAGTAGAGAAACTAAGGGGGGAAGTTACATATTTAATTTCTGCTAGAAGAGCAGCAATTTCACATTTGAGTTCTTTATAAGAACTCCCGGGTGCATGTCATCTGGACCTGGTGATTTGTTTCTTTTTAATTTGCCAATAGCTCGGAGAGCTTCATCTCTCATCACCATTATTTGTCTCAGTTCTTCAAATTCTCTTTCTGAGAAAGTTAATACAGATGTAGGGATCTGCCATGTACTTTCCACAGAAAAGGCAGACACAAAGAATTCATTCAGGTTTTCCGCAACCTTCTCTCTCTCTTTTGTAATGAATTTGTAACGGGGCCCAAGCTGAATTCAAAAATTCAGGTTTTGGAGATTTCATAATGCTCTATGTCATGTGCAGTGTGATATAATATGATTCACTGAGCTGCGTGGTAACCTGAAAATATGGTGAAACAATCATATTACTGCTTCACTGTGTGCCAAACTTTTCATAGGCCCCCATCAATCCACAGCATCAGCGTGCCAATTTAGTTCTGTTAATTGACTTCTACACATCATCTGATCTGAAACTTAACAGTAGTGGTAAAATAAAAGTTTCCAATAAGTGGCATCTGAAAACCAGCTCTTTATGTGGCTTAACATTTTACTCTGTTATTAAAGCAATGTTGTCCTTTTCTTTTGTAGGGAATGTAAGAAAATGAAGGGGCTTACTAATGAGGTGCACAGACAGAACAAAGAGCTGAAAATACTAGCTAATGCCAAACCATCTTGAAAAATATAGATCTGTTTTTCTTCTCTGCTTTGTTGACTGTGATTTGTAATGACAGTAGACAAAGCTATTTCAAAACGAAGAGAGCGAGAGCAGGGAGGGGGGGGTCACCATATCCCTTAGAAGTATAAAACAGCCTCATTAATTCTTATGCCTGAGGCTATCTAAGACATTTGGGTAAGCAGACAATAGTGGCATGTCTACACTACCAATTTCCCATGAGACATTGTGGCACTGAGGGTGATTTAATCAGCAGCTGGTTTACAGCATATATATTGAAAAAGCTTGGTCTTGGAGCCAGAATCATCAGAAGCTATGTTCCCACAATACATCAGCACATCACTTTGAAGAGGGGAAACTCTTTCTGCTTGTGTACAACATGATATTCAACTATCATAGCTGCCATGTGCTATTGGCCCTCTCTTGCCTTTGCTTATCTTGGGCCTTATCCGTGCTTCAGATCAATGTTTTTTGGTGAACAGGAAATTATAGAAGGTGGGGAGAGTGGATGTCTGCCAAACGCGTGCTTCAGCTTGGACTACAACTCCCTTCAGCCTCAGACAGCATGGCCAATGGTCAGGAATGATGGGAGTTGCATTTCAAAATGTCTCGAAGGAATTAAGGTGAAAAAGGCTGTGTGAGGTATACACATGTGTGTGTGTATGGAATGTCATTTAGTTTTAAAAGAGACTTAATCTGTTTCTCTTTGAACAGGCCTTTCTTATAGCACCCTAAATATTAGACCACGAACAATCTTAAATTTGCCTCCACCTCTCTCCCCCTGCCACCGTTTAAGAACAATGAACATATGCAAATCTAATACTACCCCTCTTCTTTTTCTCAGGCAAAGGTATCAACCCAAATCTCTATGGGCTTCTCTTTTTGTCTTTTTGCCTGCATTAAGTTGTTCTTTGACAGGTATTATATACTTACAACTCTGTCAGTGCTATAGAAATTACATTACAAAAGATGGCAACAGCAGCAGTATACCTCACTCGGCATGCCCACAGCCATCTGCCAGAGCTGATGGTATAATAGTTTTTTAGTGCTGTCGCATTTTGCAGAAAGATGCCCTGCAAGTAGACTGTGGTGATCTGCAATATGGTCTTGAACTTAGAATTCAGTTAAAGGGAGATATATATGGTATGAACATTGGAAATGCAATAAAGGGTAGCTGCATCACGTACTACCCTGTGCACCTGTTAAGACCCCCTGGCAGCACCTCATCAGTCAGCAAGTTACAAAAAGAGAGAGGGGGGAAACATCCAGAGAAAGAAAATCCACTTTTTTGGCATAACTTGCAAAAAAACACACCCTTGAAATTCACTTGGCATGTCTCAAAATACTTTCTTTTATTAGGAAACCATTACAAGAATGACTGGTGACATGGGCACCCCATGAAGTGTCACTCATTCTTAGAAATCTTCCCCTTCTGTGCATATTCCTTCTCTCAGCTACTTGATAAATATAGAATGTCTTTCATTGCAAAAAAAAATAAAAAAATAAACCCTGCACAAAAACAGTGTCACACAATGAGTTGAGATATTTTGGTCAAAACACTATGAACATGTCAGTTTCCGTAACCTGAGTTGGTTCAGGCTAAGTTAACATTTACGCCAGAAAGCTAATTTTAAACCAATAACTTCACATGAAATTTGGATTTATAGTGCTGCTAGAGATGGCCTTTTCGCATTGAAATGTAAAAATCAATTATAACACTGGGTTGTGTAGCGAGAATAGCTAACATTAAACTGAAGGTCCCATAAAAGGGCACTTGAATGTGTTAGAAAGTATTACGTATAAAGGCACATATACTCTTAAGTAGTTACTGATGCCCCAAAATCTGAAATACTTCAACCCATTGCCTCCTCTTGTCCTGTGTTTATTTTATAAGGGCAGGATAAGAGAGATCGAAAGAGAGAGAGAGAGATCTGGATGGGCCCCTCGAGACCCCTCCACACATTGCATGTATATGTGAAAGGGTCAGTAGGATTGCACCTCTTAGCACTGCCCCAGTATTGCATATCTCACCCCTTGACACCAATATGAACACCAGTCGTGCCCAGAAAGGCCATAGTGGCTCAAGCTGTAGAGCATCAGAAGGCTTAAATTGATACTTGGCATCTTCAGGTAGGGCTGGGAAAGAATCATTTCTGAAATCCTGGAGAGGTGCTTCCAGTCAATGTAGTCAGTTGGATGGAGCAATGGCCTGCCTCAGTAGGGGGAACCTTCCTATGTTCCTCTGCCAATTGTGCATCAGGCATCAGTATGAAAGAGCCATATGTGCATGGGCATGGAGGATTCCATACACTTATCCATCTATACATATGGAGGGCCCTGTCACACTGATGCACTGATCTTTGTGGAGTGTGTGGCTAGCATGCAGATGGAGTGTTGGGGGACATAGATAGTGGGAGTGAACCTGATCACCTATTCACCCATTCAGGAACATGGAATGCTCTTGACCTGAATACCCTCTATAACTGAAAACAGAAGTGTTGTTTGGGGGGGGGGAGGTTCAGAGGGACTTTATATTAGATGAAAAATATATAAACACTTAGGTTGTTGTGGACATCCTATTCCAGGCATATATGTTTAGAAAACTTGCATGTTTCAGCAGAGAACCACCCACAGCAGGTCCACAGAGGTAGGTCATTGGTCTTGGAAGTGACCAATATAGCAAGCTATAATATAGCTATTAGCAAGAGGACCCACGGAATCCCCTATGGTTGAGTGGGGAAAATAGATTTTTGGCCTAGTGAGGAACAGGATATAATTATACCTCTTCCCCCAACTTCCCCAAGAAGTATACACAGAGAAGAAATGTGTCTTTGTTTGTTCATGGATTTTTTTACTCTGCCTTCCAACAGCTTCCTGGGGCAGCTGTGTGTTGCAGTTCTAACACCAATACATAAGGGGTCTATAGAAAGGAATAATTATTGCCTTATACAATAATTGTCCTTGTATGGGGGAGGGGAGAGACTGCAGCCCCTGTTTGTCAAAACCACCTGACAATAGGATGATAGAGTATTTACTGATCTGTCATCTTCTGTCACACAAGCAATTTATCTCAGCCTGATTTTTTTTGAGGGGCGGTGTACAGGAATCTATGCATTCAGGATGTTCCCCCCAACTGGCTTATGCAACATTTTGCTGCAGGTGCGTAGAACTGGGCTCCCTCCAGATTTAGTTGGACTTGAATTCCTATCCGTTTTGGCCAGCATGGTCAATGGTCAGGGACTGTGTTTTACAATCTTTTCTCCACAAATGTTACTGAAGATTCTTAATGAAGTTACATAAACCCAAGTTCCCTCTCTCATCTTCCCATGCTGTCTTCCCCACCATTTTCTCTACAATGTTTCAGTCCAACAATCTTGCTTGTCATTAGTTCCTGGGAATGAGTGTTTCATCCTGAATTTGTATCAGGTAAATGCTTAAATGTTCTCTTTAAAACAAGCATCCAATAGAGGTCTCTAGTTAAATCACACCAAATCCTAAATTAGTCTTTGATTTTTGCTAATTTGGGGGAGATTAAACTACCACCAGCAGACTTTCAAGGTGAGAGAATTATAAAGTCCTTTCATGTGTATCTAGTTAGAGGAAAGGGGAAATGGAAGGATTATTAATTTCCCGCAGCCAACTAATTAGTACTCATTTGAAAGAAAGGAAATGATGGTTAAGAATTTACCTGTTCTTACTTTAGTGGCTAATAGCTTGCCATCAGCAGCATTCTGGTACAATAGATTTAATTTATGGGCTGGAATTGCACAACAAATAAAAGGTCTCTTGGGTCCTGTAAATAAAGGCCTGAATAGATGAAATAGGTGCAATAAACACTATTCCCCTGGCTAAGAGAGCCTGCTACAATTACTTAATTTTAACCAGGATGAGAGCCGATAGACACAACAATGAACTGCAACAGAATTTGAAAGCTTTATGGAATGTGCTGCAGCGGTAAATGAAATACTGCAATAGCAAGATAGAGATGGCGTAAGATGAAACTGCAGTGAAATGCAGGGCATTCTGAAGCCTATGGGAAGAACAAAGGAAAAGTAAATATGCAAAACTGTTCTGATTAAGAATGTTAATGTTCACGGTGTGTGTGGTGGGGCAGAGCAGCAGAACCACCCACCTGACATCAGATTGGTGCCAGATTGGCATCAGCAGCCCCACCAGTGGAACCACATGGCACTGACCTTGCCACCACCTTGTCCCAAGCAGGTAAGCAGCCACTACCCAGGAGTGCCCTACTACTACTAGCATTGGTACGTGTATGAATATGGTCACAAGCCAATGGATAAAATAATTTTAACATAGTTAATATTGACAAACTAATGTAAGAGCATGGAAGGAAAGGGCCTAACTGTAAGTGGGCATTGATTTCCACCAGTCAGAAGGATGCTAATCAGAAGGGAAATGGCTAGAGTTCAGTTGCATGCAGAAGGTACCTGGTTCAGTGTGGTCTCCAGGGAGGACTAGAGATGTCCTCTGCCTGAAACCCTGGAGAACCAAGGCCAGTCAGTGTGGATAACCCTGAGCTAGGTGAACAAATGGTCTATGGCAGCTTCCTGTTCTTCCTGTCTCCTTCCTAAACGAAAAGGAGGACAAAGTTCCTGTGCCTGTTTTATATGTTTTATAGTTTGTTTTATAGAATAGGATTCCCCACCACCAGTTTTCAGATTAGTTTTCCACATTTCCACATCAGTTTGGGAATTGTTCCAAAAGTCCTCATGAAAATTCACCGGTATTTTAGTCTGAATTTCTCTTAATATACACATTTCCATAAGCACAGTTGCCTAATGCTTTGTAAAAACAACATGTTGTTGTTTTTACAAAGTATTTCCCCCCTAATAGGATGCATTTTTGTACGTGATTTTCCCCAATAAATGCATTTTTATGCACACTTTCCCCTAGAATAAGCATTTTTGTGCCCTCTACTTGTCTGGAGAACTACATTGCAAAATTCAAGAAAGTGTGAATTTTGAAGGGTGGCTGTGTTTCAGTATGTGCCTTGTTTCAAAAATTGTGAATTGGGTGGGATTGCCTTTAAACTGAACTAAATCTCTCCCCTGCCCCTCCATAGTTTTAATCTTAACTTCTGGAGCTCAACAAGTTGACCAAGACTGGCCTAAACTGTTGTAGAACCATACAAAGCTATTTCCATTTTGCTGTCCTAAATCTGGCATGTACTTTCCACCGGCAAATTCCTAAATCTACTGTGCATTCTCTCTTAAAACTATTCACTGTGTCTCTGGTATTTAAAGAGAGCTTGCAACTCTTCCAACACTGCAACAATATTTAACCACTCAAAAGTCAACACCTCCAATCAGTTTTCTGGCTTTTATCCTTGATCAGTAATGTTAATATGAAGACTCAGTCTCTTTTCATAGCCGGACATCATAGGTTTGGAATTTGGTTCAAATTTAAATATGAATTTTCAGCTGTCTCCATTCCTCCCCCCCCTTTTTTTTGGTTCTTTGCTATTTTATCTCTGCTGTCACCAATAAGATTTATGTTGTATCACCTTCGTTCCCTGGAATGCAGAATGTCCTGCATACCCATTTCTCTCACACAGGGAGTGAAACGCCCTCATCCAGCACAAATCCACCTTTCCACTTAACTCATGTATTGGATCTAAATGCACCACGCATAAAAATAAGCCACTCCTCAGAGCTGCAAGAAGATTGATAGCTCTGAACAATCAATCATAGATTTTTTAAAAATCTTTCATTTTGCAATGGTTCTTCTTAACACAGGTTTTATATTTCTTCCTGCTAAGATATTCAAGCACTTTTCTCCCTGCAATAATGGTTCATTAACTTCATTTACATCCCATGATAAATTTTATCAGTGCCTTAAAGTTTTACATCATAACTATTCAGCACGGCTAATGCTATACATTTTCTAACAGGCACAAAGTTCTTTACTTGGGGATTTATTTGTGTATAGAATGTGGATTTCTACAGTTAACTCTTTCATGTGTCTTCATGTTCGAAAAAGAAAGGGGCATTGATTTATAGCTGCATGTTTTAACTGAGACTTTCTTTGGAGCAGCATCAAATATTTATCAAGAGTGCATCTAGTGACAATAAAGCAAACTGACTAATATATCATCATATTGATCATATCATTTATGTAGCTTATATGTGGTTGTAGTGTTAGGATGCTCAACACTGTTGTCCACCTGCGCAAAGTATGAGTAGCATGGTGTTTCCTATGGAAGCACCTGTGCTATAGAACTGTTGAGAACTGGCTAGCTCTTTTGACATATAAGTTTAGAGATGTTAAGGACGTGGACATGGCCTCTAAATAAATTTCTAATTGGCTACCTAGAGCACTGACATTAGAAATGGAATTGTCCTCACTTTTGGTCCATACAACAATTTATCACCATGAAGGGACTTTTAAAAAAAGTCTCAGATTCGCATAAAAATATGAGGCTTCACACTATCTTTTTAGAACCTTGCAGAACTCTGTATAGGCTCTGAAACCCAGAATTCAGCTCAGATGGGCAACATGTAACTAGCTAAGTTTGACTGGGGTTTTTTTATTTCATAATCTCTGGTGCAATTAGTGTGTTCCATTTCCTCACTAAATTCCTCTCTAAAAACTTCCCCGTGTATGAAGACTGCATGATTGTTAAGTTCCCTTCTCATATACATGCATCTGACACTTATTATATAGCTTTCAGCAAATGATGAAGACACGTCTTTTTCAGACACTTGAGATGTGTTTTCAGAACCCACAGATTCCTGCTTTTGTAATTTAACTGTTTTTAATTCCAAATTTTAAACTGTTGTAACCCACCCTGGGACCTGCTGATGAAGGACATGTAAATAATAATAATGATACCATCTGTTCTGAGGATATTTCATAAAGTTTTGTTAAGATTTGTGTACACAAGGCATTGGGAAAGTAAATTCAATGATTCCCTCTATCCATTTATTTTTCCTAGAGCTGGGCTGAAGGGATGGGTCTTTGCTAGTCAGGTTCAGAAACACCACAAAATTCAGGACAGCTTATGGTGGGTCAGGAGCTTCTGCCTCCCTGGTAGCAGTCTATCCTAATTATTTTTGGGGAGAACCCTTACGCAAAAAGGAAAAAGCCAGGGGGAAAACCCCTGACCCCAAATCCATCACAGACTGCAGCATTCTTTCTGGAAGTAGAGGAACATCAGCTGAATCTCTGGTAAGAATCTGCCCTATGGAACAAAGCTATGAAATGTTGATTGTTGAAAGCATTGCATGGTTCAGTCAAGATGCTAATTCAACAGGAAATGAAAGCAAGTCAAACAAAACAAATTGAATTGTGGACATCACCCATCTGATTGGATTAGAAGCTGATGGGTCATCAGAATATTACACTTTTGAGAACTATGACATAATAGAGCACCAATATTCTGTAATCTGAAGTGGCTTTCCATGAATCAGTGCTTCCTTTAAATCTACCTATTGCTTTGTGACACCAGGATGGAAACTTTCCAAACAATTAAGAGGATGCACATAGCTGTCACCACATGTTAGTATGTTTTGGAAGTCACCACATGGAAGCCATAATTCCCAGTGCCCAGCGATGGTGGGGTGAGAATGGGTACATTTTTCCATGGGCCCAGAGCAACCGGTCTTTGGCTGCAAGCACATTACTATGAGGGGCAAAATAGGCCACAATGTAGAACATCCTTGAACATTTTTGCAATATTGTATCTATAAGGTGTTGTTTTATTTAGTATTTTCATGTTCACTGGGCCACCAAGTTGAAGATAGGAGGGCAGAAATCCTGAACATTTTGGGAAATGGGGCAAGAAAGATGGGAAGGAATGATCAATTTGAGGGAGGGGTGTTAATGGCAGTTTTAATATAGTAATGATATTTATTTCAATTGAGGTATTTAGAAGAAAATATCGCTTTTACCCTTTGAGAGAAGTGTGCTAACTGTATTTCATGACACCTCCACAAAATGAGACAGCTGCTCTGATCAGCGTGATGCTACCATATTGTAAAAATGATGATTCAGATGCAGGTCTTGATATATTGCTCCTAAATGCTGCAGTCCCACAGCTACCATCTCTTTTGCTACTTATGGGCAAACACAAGAATAAATTACTGATGCTGCTTTGGGGAAACCATTGTAACTTGAGTGTTGACATCCTATTTATCCCCTGTTGAGAAAAGAGGTATTTCCTAGTATTTTGTGTATTGAAATGATGAATTATAACTGTTAAGCAAAAATGTAATGCATATGTTCCAGCTACCTAGCAGACAAATTACCATTATGCTATGTGAGTAATACTTTATAAACCCATTTGTCATGCAGGATAGGTGTCATATACAATCTGATTCACTGTGTTTAATATATTAAGTAAAACTTACTCTGGTGGTTTTTTTCACCTTCCCCCAGTGGCTAGGGGCTCACTGAAAAGTATTTTCTCTTTCCCTAAAAGTAGTTGATGTCTCTGGATGTTTGCGAGCAGAAATACGAGGCTATCCTTCATTTTTAATTGGCACTGGGAACCTGGCTTCTAGCTTTTCAAACAATTCGCAGTAAATGCAATATTACCTTTGCAAATGCAATGTGGCTTTATATGCCTTAAATAAATGCAACATGCCAATATCTTGGCAGGTGTGTGTGTCACGTACCAAGTAGCACAGGGACCTACAGACAGAAAGGGGGAAATCAACTGATGCAAGCTGGGGGGAGGATCCTACTAAAGCCTATGCAATGACTAACCACTTTCCCCTCATATTGCCATTCTTCCTGTCTATGAGACAATAATGATTCTATTCATTCAGAACATTTGAGATGGAGTGGTTAAATATGCAAGCACACCTGCTTGATTACGAATAGCCCCAATTCCAGATGGACACAAACTCTTCATGAGCAAACCTTTTCCCCAAATTGGCAATGGTTCTCCATCACATGCTGGCTGCTATCACTGCTTATTATCACCCATCTTCTCCATTCATATGCCAGGGGAACCTAACCCTGAAGAAGGATAAGGTAATAGCAGGTGGCAGAAATCTCCATCAGCACAAGAGAGATACCCCAATGGTAGCTGATGTACATGAGTGTATTTTCCTACATCCTCTTCTCACAGTAGCCACCCAGGTGCTTGTGGAAAGTCTGCAAGCAGCAACTGGGTGAAATAGGTTTCTCACAACTAGTATTAAGAAGCCTGCTGTCCAGTCATAGAAAGCTTTCCATGTAGAAAATGGGTGATGAGTTAAAGAAGCCCTTCAGATGAGCACACACCACAGTTCTCCATGCAACCTCAGAATGCTAGTGTAAAATATATTTTTTTCCCTTCCCCTGCCTCCGAAAAGCTATCACAACAGGAAGGGAACTGGGTTTATATTAATTGTGCAGTGTCACTTTGAAACAAATGTGATCCCCTGCACGGATTATGAAGTGGAATAATTGCATTGAGTCTTCAAATATGTTCTGAACAGCCATCCAAGAAGTCAGAGTGCCTTATTACAAAACAGGTTGTTCTGTTGGATCTTCCTCTCCATTTTAGCATCGCCATTGAGGTCCAAATTGAAAATCACAGCACTAATGAGACAGAGCATCTGTTCTGAACTCTCAACTCTTTGTTCTCAGCAGAAAGCCTTCCCATCACAATCTTTCTCTGTGGTCCTGACTGCAACAGAGAAGCTTCTCATTTGTATCTGTGTTTCTAAATACGATTCAACAGAACTTCCATGGAGCTTACTATCAACCTGCTATGCAGACGGCTGCAACCCTGGTATTTATATAATATATATACTATTTTATTGCTGCACTCAATAGCTGAGCAGTGAGAGATTCTAGCAGTTCTAGCCCTTACCTGTGGTTCGGATTCCTTGGAACGAAGGACAATGGAAACTGTGGTGACTTTTGGATATATGAATTTATTTACCCTATTTACAATGTGAGCATAGGATGGAGGGGCTCACAGCATTAACATACCAATGGTTCTTGTCTCCCCATCAGATTTCCAGGGAAGCCCCAAGCCACAACTCTGGGACAAGCACAGACAATACAAGTCTCTATGTTTCCAGGTTCCACCATTAGTGAAAACATATGCACACAAGTTTAGCTAGTTTTATTCTACCATACAAGGTAATGTCACTCCAACTAGGCGAGGTGGGGGAAGAGGGCTACCCCAATTTGTCTGTATGAGGGCAATCTCTTTAGACATGTAAGTAGCCAGCTAAGGTCATTATCTTACAAAAAACCCTGGTCTGATCGGTTCAACAATTTTTTCTACTAGATTCTAAGTCTCACTGGATACAGAATCACAGACCTGGAAGGGACTTATATCACAGCTGAGGAAGCTGAGAGTATACTGGTTTGCCAAAAGCTACCCAATGAAAGCTAAACTGATATTTGAAATGGAGATTCCAGAGTCCATTAACTCCAGTACTCCAGTCCTGTTCTGGCTAGACTCTGTGCTCCCATGATGAATTACAGTTGTGATGCCTATTCACTGGGTGGTGTAGTGGCAGTGTCATCAAGTTCAGGCTTTGGAAGGTAAACTGAAAGAAAACTAAGACAAAGCCTTGGTCAGCAAGGACTGAATTTAGCACACAATGAAGAATTGGGTTAATGATAGGTAGAGTTGTTCAGGACCATGGATAGAGCATTGGATGGAAGTTTCTCCCTACTGTTGTGTTAAAACACTTCTGCTGACCCTCTTCCTAGTCAGTAATAACCATCAATTGTGGTGATGGGTGTAGATTTAGGCCCATCACCAGGAACTGTCTTTGGAGCTGCTTCTGAAGAGAGCCCAGGTACCTATGTAGCTGATGGAAAACCCCATCCAAAAGTACGACATATATCTCCAGATAGAGCAATAGCAAATGAATCAAAAGTATGGTATCCATTGTGCAAAGAAATAAAAAGGCAACAGGGTCATTTCACACTTGAAAAACCTTTCTGCATACTGCCTTGACTTTGAAATTTTTCAAAGAGTTCATGCTCGGAATAACACTGCCTTCCAATGGCTCCAAGCCAGCATGCATATTAGCAACAGTGAAGGTGGTGGGAAGATTGCAGAGAACATGGATGGGAGGAGAAAGGAGAGCTAAGTTCCACCATGGGGGGTGCATGCCTGCTGCTGTGAATGAAAATAACCACAAATCTCATGGAAAAGAAGTGGAATAAAAAAAAGTAGCGGGAACAGGTCATGATTGCTCAGTCAGTAGACTTGATCCCAGGGTTGTGGGTTTGGGGCTCACATTGGGTAAAAGTTTCCTGCATTGCAGGGGGTTGGACTAGTTGAACCTCATGGTTCCTTCCAACTCTACAATTCTATGGCTCTACGATTGTATGAAAACCCAGTAGGAAAACTAAATGTAAAAATACTGCTATAATGCTACCATCTAAGTGTACCCTTTCTGTGCAAAAGAAAGTGATGGGTTTTTGTTTTGTTCTTTGCTCTGCGGCTGTCAGATCAAAGATAAATGTCTTCCAAGCATTTCAGGTATGCCTGGGGGGGGAGGAATCCATTCATTTCAGCACTGTTTTGACTCACAAACTATGCCATTTCAGGGCTGAAATGGTTCAGCTATAACTGTTTCCAGCAACCCCTTAGTTAAACATGTATTTCAAAGGGGGGTTTTTTTGTTTGTTTTTTAACCACCAGATTAATATGGAACTAGAATGGAATGAAACTAGGACTAAAAACATGTGAAAGGACCAAAAACAAACATATCCACTTGTCGCTGTGTTTAGGATTCTGTTGACGTTTCTTCATTTTACTCAGTCCACACACAAGCAAAGGCTCCCATGCAACTCAGTTTTTTCATCTTCTGCTTTTTCTATCCTTGGCAATTTTTTTTTCTGGTAATGCAATGTGGCAGCTAAAAAGCACAAGGCGGGTGAGTATATTTTTTAAGGTCCGTTGTACAACCTGTTTCCTGAAATGAAGCACTCAGTTTTTCAATTCCAGCCTTCAAAAGAACTGCTGTCACAAAAGAAAACCTGATCTAAATAAAAAATGATTTGCCTGTTCTGTTTGTGAGTTGCATTTTGGACGTGCGTGTAGCTTAGGGCAGATGGACAGTTGGTGGGATAAACTTCAAGTGCAAGCTGTCAAGTGATGTCAGAATCTGGCGAGCTCAAGCCAGATTTCCAACAAGAAGCTGGATCTCAAGTTGCTGTTTGCTACTAAGCATTTGTACTTCCTTAAGTAAACCTCCCGCTGTGGTGATCTAAGAACCAAAGATTTTCACATGTTGCATGCTGCAGTGTGACTATTTCAGTGCACAGCGAGAGCCAAAGAGCTTGTTCTTTAGCGTTCAGGCTTCTGATATCACCTTCTTAGCCTTCCCTTCCTCATTACCAGATCTGGAAATGATCTGGGTGCCCTTTGTAAATGATTGTTTTTCTTTTAGTATGGCCGCTTTTCAAGACTAGGGAAGCCACTTGCGCATTATGCAAAAAAGAGGACAAAAGACAGTGCATATTTGCATATGATTTGCATATGCTTTTATGTACAGAGATGCCAATTTAGAAAATACTACTATAACTTAAGTGGAAATTTAATACATTATCATACTGAGGAATGACCCTATGTGCCTGTTCAGTGTGTTGTTCAGGTGCTAACTACTGATGGAAAACTGTAAACTTTATTTACATTGGATATCACTTCAAATAGGGGAGTATCCTTTGTAAAGGAGGACACAGTCATCTTCCTGCTGACATATGGTTAAGGGCTCAGTTCTGCTGCATACATTTCGTGTAAATGTAATAGGTGTCTTCTTTATGACACTGGATTAGGGTATAACTGCGGATCAATGCAATTCATGGGTTGATATGCTAAGGTTGACCCAACTTGAAAAGGGAGCTAAAATGCAATACAACATAATGTGTATAGTCAGGAACACAATGGTAGTCCTAGGACTTGGCTATCAGGGCTTATCTGTGGGATTCAAGAAATAATATAGAGTTGCTTTTGAACTTTTTCATTTACTCGTGAGTTGATCTACTTATGATTAGTGCTCAACTTGCTGCTTAAAACAGCAGACTGGAGCACCTAACTGTGAGTGAATCTTCTTGTGAGTAGGTACTTAAGCCCTTATAAGCATCCAGTTTTTTGAAGACCAGAGCTCTTTCCAAGCGTTGTAAGTTATATTGTAGGGAAGTTAATATAGCTTATACAGTGGTACCTTGCAAGACGAATGCCTCGCAAGACAGAAAACTCGCAAGACCAAAGGGTTTTTTGTTTTTTGAGCTGCTTTGCAAGACGATTTTCCCTATGGGCTTGCTTCGCAAGATGGAAACGTCTTGCAAGTTTGTTTCCTTTTTCTTAACACCGTTAATACAGTTGCGACTTGACTTTGAGGAGCAACTCATAGAACGTGGTGTGGTAGCCTTTTTTGAGGTTTTTGAAGACTTTGGTGATTTTTGAAGCTTTTCCAAAACTTTTCCGACACCGTGCTTCGCAAGACGAAAAAAAACGCAAGACGACAAAACTCGCGGAACGAATTAATTTCATCTTGCGAGGCACCACTGTATATCTTAATGACACCATCACGTCCTGGAAGTGAAGCCTGAGGACTAGTTCCACACATACAGTAGAAAAGGTGGCAAACTGGTGGTTCACATTCAACTAGAGAGTCCTGTATCATCTCATTTGGCTGCCTTAAGTCAACCAAGGTCAAAAGAAGGAGAATAAGGAGCATGAAAATCTGTGAAAGGGCCCATGGTGCTAATAGGCAGGTATTTCTGTACTTTGCCTCCACAGTTGAAATGTCTTGCAGCTGAAATTGGTAATTGAAATGTCTTGTCAGGGTGTCCCTGAGAGCAATGTTCATATAATAATAGTGAACAGGCTTGTTGCAGACTGTATTACCTCAACTGGTATTGTCTCTTCCTGAAAAGTGGGTGCTGTTCTGATGCGATTTACATGTAAAAAGCACATTCAATTAGGGCTGCGCTTTGAGAAATGTTCTCTATCCATAACTTGTTAAGTACAGTAAAACCCAGTTATTATTCACAGCTGTTATTCCTTTTTATTATTTCTACAGCTATTGCACAGTGTGGAAAAATCCTTTACAACCCTATTTTTGCTATCCTTATCACACCATGGCCTGGATCAACAGTTCCAATGAACAAGAGCTTCCTTGTTCTCATTTATGAGCAGGGAGGCATGCTCCTGGAGAGTTTTTCTTAGGCAAAATGATAACAAGAAGCCCCTGACCATGCAACACTTTGAATCGTCCCCTATGTGTTATTTTCAAAGAGAGCAGGAAAAGCCTCAGCATGCAATATTGTAGCAATGCAAAATTAAAATGCTCAGACAGCCTCCACAATGTTGAAATGGAGCATATATATATATATATATATATCTCAATATCACAAATTTTACACTCCAATTTGTCCACATTGCACATCATCTTTGCCAAACTGTCACCTTTTTGAAAACAAGGAATAAGTGGTTATGCATTCCATCTGAAATTTGCTCCTTTAGGAACTGTGATGTTGCGTCAAGTGGTTCGCTTACTTCATTTATTTGTCCCAAATATTTACCATTTGCACACACACAAAAATAAGTTCTGCACAGTATGCTATTGCCTGTAGTAGGAAGACTTGGTTTCAAAACTCTGCTCAGTTGTGTCAGTTTTACTTTCTCAGTTATGGTTAGAAATTCAAACACACTGATTAGAAAATTGCACACACTGTCCTCATTTCAAAAAGGATTCAATATGCACCGAAGGTGCAGCTCAAACAATGCTCAGAGGCCTTGGTTTCTTGAGAAATGTGATAGCGACAAATTGATTGATTGATTGATTGAATTTATATATCGCCCTATACCCAGAGGTCTTAGTGCAGATCACAGAAAATATCACAATATATAAAATCAACATAAGAACAATAACCCAATATAAGAACAATACCCAAAAGGGTATAGGATTATTTTACTAATAATTATTCTTAAACTTTGGCCATTGGCAAGGAAAATGTCTAAATATTTGAGACCTAGAATGCATTCTTCAGGAAGAGATGGCACATAGTAGATGAGATCCAATATAACGTTGGCACAATAAGTGGGGAATTTGCAATTGTGGCACCAAATGTTTTCATTGCACAAGTGGTAGTGCAAGGAGTAGTAGTATAACAATACAAAACATTGTAGAAACAGCATATAATAGGTTAATGCCATGCAACACTTCCACTGGCCTAAGCTTCCCATTGGATTTGGATGTTGTGCTGTATAAGAATGGGGCTTCCATTAGCTGAATGGCTGTTGTGCTATTGGGCTGCAACAATTGGATCTCACTGAGTGTTTTTGCTTCTTCTATTTTCCCTTTCTAAGATCTTCTGCAGCTTGCTGCTTTGGACTGAAGATAGAACAATAAACCATCCTTTTGTGTTGCCTTTTTAGCCTCTTTTGTCTCACTTGAAGACAGCCTCATCACACAATAATACCGGGGTTATGTAAGAGGTCAGCTTATTCACCTTTGTCAGATAGGAAGTATGGGTAATCAATTTACTGTTAAGAAAGATAATTACTAGATTGGATATCTGGCTGAAACAAGTGTTTGAATTATCCACAGACAATTCTTTTCTACAGCTCATTCATCACCTGTCCAAGTGTACATATAATTTCTGTGATAAATTACAAAAGTGTGGTCTGTGACCTTGTTGTATATCCAGACAATACTAGTTACACTGAAACAGCAACGCTGGAAGGGACTGGGTTACACTGATGCTTTAAATTTGAAAAGCACAGTTGAAAGAGGAATTATTATGGAAGATAATAATAATAAAAGTGAAGGGGAATGAGGTCTAAAATCTGGCATTCACGTTATATTTTATCTTAAAATTCCAAATCAAATACATTGAACAGTATTTGTTATATTTATTTATTATTTATTCATCAATGGACATCTTTTCATTAATGTAAAATTAAGTTATATTTCAGTAGTATATCCTGAGATGCCTCCCAGTTATATAGAAGCTGAATATACGGTATTTGTTCTATTGTATGCCTATTTAGTTAAGCAGCTTTTCTGTCTTCACTGAACTACAAACAGTACAATTATTCAATTCAAATAGATATGCTAACAAAATAGTACGTTCCAGCTTTCCTTGTTTACCAGGGACAGTGTCTATTTCCTGGCAAATCACCCTATTTATTCTATATCTATTCTGCCTTCTTTCTTTCTTTCTTTCTGAGATGTTTTGTTAGTTTGAACTTCTAGCATGGCCATTCTTCAGGGTTCACCTTCATTGTCAAGATCTCTAATTATTATTATTATTATTATTATTATTATTATTATTATTATTATTCCCCGCCCATCTGACTGGGTTTCCCCAACCACTCTGGGTGGCTTCCAACAAAAGATTTAAAATACAGTGGTGCCTCGCAAGACGAAATTAATCCGTTCCGCGAGTCACTTCGTCTTGCGAAGCATGGCTATTAGCGGCTTAGCGGCTTAGCGGCTATTAACGGCTTAGCGGCTTTAAGAAAAAGGAAACAAACTCGCAAGAACTCGCAAGACGTTTCGTCTTGCGAAGCAAGCCCATAGGTAAATTCGTCTTGCGGAACGACTCAAAAAACGGAATACCCTTTCGTCTAGCGAGTTTTTCGTCTTGCGAGGCATTCGTCTTGCGGGGCACCACTGTACATTAAAACATCAGTCATTAAATACTTCCCTAAACAGGGCTGCCTTCAGATGTCTTTTAAAAGTCATATACTGTAGTTGTTTATTGCCTTGACACCTGCTGGGAGGGCGTTCCACAGGGCAGGTGCCACTACTGAGAAGGCCCTCTGCCTGGTTCTCTGTAACCTCACTTCTCGCAATGAGGGAACCACCAGAAGGCCCTCGGCGCTGGACCTCAGCATCTGGGCAGAATGATCAGGGTGCAAATACTCCTTCAGGTATACTGGGCTGAGGCCATTTATGGCTTTAAAAGTCAGCACCAACACTTTGAATTGTGCTCGGAAACATACTGGGAGCCAATGTAAGTCTTTCAAGACTGGTGTTTTGTGGTCTCAGCAGCTGCTCCCAGTCACCAGTCTAGCTCCCTCTAAAACCTCTAAGCATTGTCCAAAATGTAAAATAAAACATCAAGACTTTTGAGTAAAAAACAGTTTAAAACAGGTAATTAAAAATATTCAAAAGAATCAACAGTAACTAAAAAGAAATAAAACACATGTGGCATGTACACATCTGATTAGGCTTGTCTAGACAAACATGTTTTATTCAGGTGCCAAAAAGGGTACAGTGAAGGCACCTTCCTGGTGTCAATAGGCAGGGACACAACTAGATCCAACTGGTAGGCCAGATCCTTATCTTCTCCACCCCCATGGGCCTAGTCGGACAATAGGACAGGGCTGTCCACTTGTCAATCACCTGATGTCACAATTACATCAGGTGGCCCATTTTTGAGTAGGCATGTATAGGATTTTGTAGTACATCTCTGAGCAGGGTGAGTGCATATGCACCAGCTGCGGGCCAAAGTATACAATACATATAGTTCCATTACGATGAGTTCTCTTCTTCCACATTAGAGCTACAGGCCTCTCAGCCCCTCATGAATATCAACCTAAGCACTTGCATTGCCATGAAGTTGTAAAAACAAAGTGGGCATCCAAGTGACTTTCCTGCCTGAACAGATCTGCCATATTTGGGCACTTTTTAATTTCATATGCACCACAGAGATGTTTAAAGCCGAATGTGAAAGATGTCATATTAAAAATAACTCATGTCTTAGATGCTTCTTTAAAAACATGCTGTGTGCTTCCTGCCTGTTCACAGTATAATTCATGTACTACCTGAGTCCCATGTACTTAACATTTAGCTAAAAAGAAAAGGGAAAAAAAATCCAGTGGAAGATATCTAAATATAGATTGCTTCATTACCACTAAATCAGTCTCAAAAGGAGGCAACACTGGAAGCATTAAAATGAACCAAGTTGCTAAGTGCAACACGGTTTGCAATTAGAAGGAATTACAATTATGGAACCAACTACTACCACACACACACACATCCTCCAACCTGTCCCTCAAAACCACAGGCAACGTTTTAGTATATAACACAGAATAATAATTATTAGAAGTGAAAATATTATGCAAAAATTTAAACTTCGCATTAGTGGAATTATTATTCTTGGCAAAGATGCAGAATATACTCAGTGACTTAAACATTCAAATGGAAATAAATGGGAAAATCTATTTAGTCTGACCTGGTCCCTGCAATCATGATCTTAGGCTCTTCTTTGTCTGCCCCCACCACGAGAGGGTTGGAGGGTGGCAACATGAGAATGGGCCTTTTCTGCGGTGGCTACCTCATGAAATTTCATCAGCATTTTAGTGCAAATTTGGAACTTCTCCATCTCTACTCAGGACTGGTCAAGCTGTTGCTTCTACTCCTTCTTTGGCGATCACTCATGAGTAAGATTGTTTTCCATGAACACGGTCTTAACACTGTTGCATTGTACTGACCCACACAATCAATGTCCCATTGAAGTCCCACTGTCAATAAACTGGGAGCCTAGTTAACTCAAGTGAGTTAAAACGTTAAAGAAACCATCATGATTGCCAATATAATTTACAATTGAGTCTTTGCATGCCCCCCTTCTTTTTAAAGAACTAAAATCATGGATTGAATATATAAACATGCAACTTTAGGGGAAATGTTATGTGACAAGATTGAATCTAACAAAGATATGCTATTTGTATGTTTCCTCTCAATCTCCTTTTGAAGATCTTCTGTCTTTCAAGAAAAGATAAAGTCAGTAAAATAATAATTGAACAATTTTTGGCAGTGTGCAAATAAATGGCTGTAAATGAAGGAATTATGTGTATAGAAAGTAGAAGGACACAGTGTTTCATGCAATGCCGTAATTAAAGAGGATCAATAAGAATAGGTAGAAAGGTTTGCACAGTGTTTATAAAACTAAAGCTCAGCACAAAAGGTATTGACAAAGGTAGTGTAAGAAGATAATGTATATGATGCAGAAAGCACTTTACCCTTTGCAAATCTTCCTTCCCCTTTTCCACATTGTCCTTGCACTTAATATAACCACACGATTCCCAGTGCACTGGAATAACAAGCAGAAGTAATGAATTGAGATGCATCACTATAGCTTTAAATCCACAACTGTGTCTTGTGCTAAAGGGCAGGGGTAGAGAACCTGTGGTTCTCCAGAGGTCGCTGGACTCCAATCAGCCCAGCCAGCAAAGCCAATGGTTGGAGAGACCTACTGAACACACTGCTTGCAGATACATCTTCTTTTTTGGTTAATTAGATTACAGGTGTGGAGTATGGTTCATGAGTTTTCCCACTGTAAATATAGTGTGCAGTGAGGAGTGGCAATCAAATGGGTGGCATATAAGTTTTTGTTTCTGTTGTTATTTAGGGCATGTCTTTGTTGACTTGTAAGAGCTCAATGACACTGGAAGACCTGCAAAACAGCAAGGTGTCCCAGTCATGTGGAGTCTCTACACACAAGTAGACGCATTTCAATTTCAGTCATGAACAACAAGCAATTCTTGCAGAAAGACTTGAAAGTGGCTGTGCCACAATGTCACCATCTCAAGTCCTAGGCTCAAGAAACACATGAATAGGACTCTAGTTTATTTTGTGGGCAAACGTCAACAGTTTAGCATTCTTTCCTATGATTTCTTAGGAATATTGGCCCATACATTTATTATTCTTTTGAGCTGACTGAACAAGATTTCAAAACGCAGCACTTTTCTTCTTTTAAAAAAAGAGCTTTCCTTTGGGGGAAAAGCACAAAACCCCAATTGTTTTTAACTTGTATTGGCAACTACATAATTGAAAACTAATCTGAATGTGTACTTTTTAATGGACAGTTAATGTTTCCTTAAAACCTTTTCACTCAGTTATCTAGCTGTTGGTGTTTTACAATCAGATATTCTGCAGCTAGAATTTATAGTGGATGCTCCTACTCTGCATTGATTGTTAAGGGAAGCACACAAGGCCAGTCCTGACATAATGATATTAGGCTAATAAATCATGGTTTATTGGCCAAGGAATGAGTCTGTACACTCACCTCCTCCCCTTCCGACACACACTTACATTCCGGTTTCTGAAGCCACAGTTCCATGTCACATCTAAACTAAGAAACTATGGTTTTACTGCTGTTCACAAGCCAGGACTAAGAGGGGTGGTAATGAATGGAATTTTACTGTGGTGGTAGAAGAAAAAAAAGTTATAAATGAGCAGTCTGATAATTAAGACATTAATTTTGAAAGCAGGAGAGAATGAATTTCTAATATTCAGGACTTTTCACATCATCAATGTTTTGATAATGCTAAACAGAACGTGTGCTAATGATTCAACTGTTATTGAGCATGCTACAGATAGAGCTGTGGCCAGCAGCTCTCCCACATCCCATAGTTGTTTGGCCTGTTACTGGACAGTGTGCACCAAGGTCTTTGTTGTTAAATGCATGTGAGGTCTTTGCGATAACTTCCCCTGTAGGATGGGAATATTTGCTAGGTCTCTGATAGTCCCACTTAGAAGGATAAGTGTGTGTGTGTGTGTGTGTGTGTGTGTGTGTGTGTGTGTGAGAGAGAGAGAGAGAGAGAGAGAGAGAGCGCACTCTTTAACTAAATCCATTCTTAAATGTCACACTGACAAGTTTAGCATTTTAAGTTAGAGAGAAAGAATGAAAAATTGCTACTTTTAGGCTGCTAGTTAAATTAAGATCATAGACAGCAATGTTTCCACAGAGATTTAAATATAATTTCTTTTCATCAGATCTTCAGAGATTGCCTGCCCATGTACGGGTACATATAATTCAACATTAAGTTTTCCATTCTTTGGATTTATTTAATTGAGGCTAGAATTTATGGCTAATTTAATTGAGGCTATGATTTATTCTTTATAGATAAAGTACTTTAAATGAAATGATGTCCTACGAAAAATTAAAAACAAAGAAAATTTAATAATAATAAGTCTGAAGAAAATGGTTAAGCAGGCAGAATATATTTATTTTTATAGAAGTTGTGTTATGAAATCATGCACCGAATATATGCAAAGAGGGCTAAGTTATGGAATGCTTTGGAACCACGGATAGTTAACATCAATGGCTAACTACATTTACTATTCATTTGAATGTTTAGCATGCCCCATTCTAGGGTACTTTAGTATAATTAAAAATACACCAGTTCACAACTGCTATATGAGTCAAAGTGGTGCAAGCTTCTCTGTAAGGAACATTAACACTATTAAATAATGCAGTTTTTGCTCTTTCTTCTGAAATAGAGACTGCATTCAGATTATCTTTTCTAATCTTAATAAGCCAAAATATTAACTAGTCTTTTACCCATGCACAATGCCCTTCTGCTTCTCCTTGGGCTGCTTGCTACAAGTCAGGAAGTCTCTAACTTCATTTGAACCTGGAAACTACAATTATCAGCTAGTTTAAGCTCCTGGCTTCTCCAGAGGTTGGTAACCATAGTTTCCTGGTTTCATCAAAACAGAAGATCCTGGTTATAACTGAAGACATCTTGTCTTACTTACCAGGCCATGCTGTGAAGGAAGGAGCAAACAGACTGTGTGCAAGGGGAAAAGACTCATATGTCTCTCATCCTATAAAGCCAAGGGGTGATTGTCCCAAAAAGTCCAGTATGGAGAGTGGTGCAGTAGACGAGAGGTCAACTACCTGGCAACTGCATTTTAGTGTTCCTAGGTTGCTATATGTTAGAAAAAGTAAGCTTCCACCATTTTTTGAACCTGAGATATGAGGTAGAATGTATCAGCATTCTTCTCTTTTGTGTGTGGATGAGAGTAATAAGCCTGTTCTACCCTTTCAGTGTTTTAGTTCCCCACCCCAAACAATGAAATAAATGTACCAGATATCCAAGTAATGACTTGAAACTCCACAAGTATCCTTTCCACAAATCAGGGCTGATATGCTACCTTCGTCTCAATTTCAGGGAGTAGAATTGCTGGAGAGGAGCAGAAGGAAAAGGGGCTGACACAGAGGCGGAGCTAGGGAGCAACATGCTGTGCACCCGGGGGCAGGGCTAGCCCCCCGCAGGGGCGGGGTGAGCATCCCAGGGGAGCACCACCTGTGGTTAGTGTCCCGGGGGGCAATATCACCCTCCCACAGGGATGGCACCCACCTCACCCACCTTCCTTCACCAGTGCTGACACAGAGAAAGAGAAGGCAATGTCCTGACCCCTTCTAGATCTGCCTCCTGACCATCACTCCCTTTTGCCCCACCTAGAACAAGCAAGTAGCATCCAGTAGATTACCTCCCAAGGGAATGCTGCCCTGGACATAAAAGTGGGTCCCACCCTTGAATCAGGGAATTCTCTGAGTATGCAACAGAGCACGAAGGAAGTTCAGAAGCATCTCAGACAACTGACATACATCAGAGTCATTCATAACTCTGACATACATACACACGTATGTGTATGGCAAGCACCAATAGGAGAGGCAAACACTGAACGTATCCAGGGACCAATGGATTATCATCTGTGGAAAGGTGAACCAGATGAATATAGGCTTTTGTTTGAAATATCAATGGAACACTTGTTTTCTATTTAATCCAAATGGCTTTCCCCCTCAAAGGACTAATTCTAACATGCCACTTTTCTTCTTGCTAGGGATTCTTTTAATAAACATCATGTGGCGCTTAAAAATCCCTGTAGATAATACATGGAAGAACTCACAGTAAGAGTGAGTATTATTTTATTCCACACAGATTTTACTCTTTAATGCCATTTTTTCCTATTCTTACACCCATTCCGCCATAAGAATCAGCCCATAGTGTATTGAGGATTGAAAAATAACATGTAGCAGATATGATCAGCTTTGACTTCTCTGTCTAAGGCTTACTTCCAAGTGCAGCTAATTAGAACACCTGCTTGTCAAATGAAGATGATTGTGATTAATTTTAGCTAGGCATTAAGCTGCATACACTTCTGGGTCATAGTTTTCTATCTTACAAAGGAGAATTTAGGATAAAAGAAGTCTCTAACGGGTCACTGAGTACATTCTTTTGAATTACAGTGGAGTTAATTTTCAATGTTGATTAAAACAAAAAATGGGAACAGAGCTCCAATGATGCCCTTCTTTCAGGGATCACGGGGCTTGACATGACAACAGAACCATCTTTCAGGATTCTCAAGAGGGATATACATTTTGTGACAGAGTGCATGGTAAGTGTCCCCTGTGAGACCAAGAAAGCAATACAGCTGCAGGTGCATCTATTGAGCTCTGTCTGGTCTCACAAAATGTGACATGTGTATGTGTAAATACCAGCCTACAGTGTACTCAGGCATTAACCAGAATAGCTGATGGCATCGCATCATCAGAAATAGAGATGGTTGGATCTCTCCCATGGAACTACTGTTTCTCCTCCAACAGGATCAGTATGTCAGCAGGTGGTATAAAACCCTTAACCAATGGCAATTTCTAGGTTTATCTTCAAACTTTTTGCTTACCCTGGGCTATCGCCAGGCAAAATCCACTCTTGCTTGTCAAATTAAGGACATTGATATTCAATATTCTGGGTTCTCGGCCCAGAGGGTTTGTTCCCCACTATGGGTTTTAAAGCCATGCTAGATACTTGGAAGAGTAAACTATTCCCAAATACTGTTTGATTTTTACTTACTTTCCACTGTATTTGATGGCTGGTTTAAGGCTATCCCTTACACTGAATATCTCTGTCCCTGTGGTTAGGAAGTTATAGAATTATTGGTATATGTGCTTCTTACCTGTAATTTCTGTAAAGATGACCAAATCATATTAGGAATTCCTATTCTCTCAAAATTTCTAGGTAGGACTTCTGAATGGTATTTGGCAGATTGAAACAACCTAATAATAGATGCATGAGCTAGATTTCTCTTTCTGGCTGCAAAAAAAAAAAGAAAGGAAAGGAAATATCCCCTGATTAAACATATCCTGTATGTTTGCTGTTCTCATACACTATAAATTTTAATCTTAAGCATAAAAATATACATTCCAGGGTCTTTCATTATCTACCCAGCATGTGTACAGCAGCTGATTACAGTCTATGACTGTATCTTGCCCAGATTACCTAACAAAGCCTTCTCGAACCTCATTTCTCCAGATGTTTCAGACTACAATTGTTGTCATTCCTAGCCAGCTCAGTCTTTGCTGAGTTGCAGTCCAAACTTGTAATCCAAAACATCCATGGATGCTATGTTGGGGGTAGGCTGACTTAGGAACTTAGGTAAGCTGAGCTCCCTCTGGCTTGCTGCGCAATTAGCTTGGTTTTTCTAAGTTCTCTTGGAAAAAGCATGGGGTGCAGAATTTCTGAAAGCTGTAGGAAAATACCAAGCAGGGGAGACATTGCCATCAAGCCTTCTCCGCCACTCCCCAACACTTTCATAGAAAATGCAGTAAAATGGCAAAGGGAGGAGTGGAAATGGGAAGGGGTACTGGTGGCAGCAGCATTTCAGGATCAATGAGTCAGTGCATCCAAGTCCTATACAGACATCCCTTGTGCATTTGAGTTTAGAAATGGGCATCATCTTTCTTCTTAGTAATATTTTATAATGTTGTGGACCAATAGTGCTTTTTAATATTGAGCTTCAAAACGCTCCATATCATGTCTATTTTTCTTTAATACATCAATATCTAACATACCAATTTCTAGGCAGCGAAGTTCTCAGAAGTGTAGCCTGAGGGAAGTTCAACATGTCCTCTGTTGGGTAATGTCATTAGAAGTAAAGTATGCCATCATACATTTGATAATTTGAAGGGAAGTTAAAAGCTATACCTAGTGGTTTGCCCTGAAGAAATCACTGATTCTTACTTTATATTTTTGTAGCATTGCTTCCCTTGATTTCCTTGTGACATCATTTCACAACAGATGCCATTCAGAATTTATCTGAAAAAACTGAGATGGGTTGAAGTATGAGAGCAAAAGAGCAAACATTACAGTGGTAGTCACCAGGATATATGTACAAGTCAAGAGCTAATGTGGGGGATACCACCTAAACAACCTTTAAAATGCAGCAGATGATAGATAGATGATAGATGATAGATGATAGATAGATAGATAGATAGATAGATGATAGATAGATAGATAGATAGATAGATAGATAGATAGATAGATAGATGATAGATGATTAGATGATAGATAGATGATGATAGATAGATGATAGATAGATAGATAGATAGATAGATAGATAGATAGATAGATATAGATAGATAGATATAGATAGATAGATGATAGATGATAGATGATTAGATGATAGATAGATAGATAGATAGATAGATGATAGATAGATAGATAGATAGATGACAGATAGAGAGAGAGAGAGAGAGAGAGAGAGAGAGAGAGAGAGAGATGATAGATAGATAGATAGATAGATAGATGATAGATAGATAGATAGATAGATAGATGACAGATAGATAGATAGATAGAGAGAGAGAGAGAGAGAGAGAGAGAGAGAGAGAGAGAGATGATAGATAGATAGATAGATAGATGATAGATAGATAGATAGATAGATAGATGACAGATAGATAGATAGATAGATAGAGAGAGAGAGAGAGAGAGAGAGAGAGAGATGATAGATAGATAGATAGATGATAGATAGATAGATAGATGATAGATAGATAGATAGATAGATAGATAGATAGATAGATGATAGATAGATAGATAGATAGATAGATAGATAGATAGATAGATGATAGATAGATAGATGATAGATAGATAGATAGATGATAGATAGATAGATGATAGATAGATAGATAGATAGATAGATAGATAGATGATAGATAGATAGATGATAGATAGATAGATAGATGATAGATAGATAGATGATAGATAGATAGATAGATAGATAGATGATAGATAGATGATAGATGATAGATAGATAGATAGATAGATAGATAGATAGATAGATGATAGATAGATATAGATAGATATAAGTGGGACGCAGGTGGCGCTGTGGGTTAAAGCCTCAGTGCCTAGGACTTGCTGATCGAAAGGTCGGCGGTTCGAATCCCTGCGGCGGGGTGCGCTCCCGCTGCTCGGTCCCAGCGCCTGCCAACCTAGCAGTTCGAAAGCACCCCCGGGTGCAAGTAGATAAATAGGTATCGC